>NW_024080654.1:5991384-5996405 GCF_003009895.1 Hyaena hyaena
CCCGCAGGGACAGGGGCCCAGGACAGGGTCCCGCAGGGACAGGGGACCCGCAGGGACAGGGGCCCAGGACAGGGTCCCGCAGGGACAGGGGACCCACAGGGACAGGGGCCCAGGACAGGGACCCAGGACAGGGACCTGCAGGGACAGGGACCCAGGACAGGGACCCACAGGGACAGGGGCCCAGGACAGGGGACCCACAGGGACAGGGACCTGCAGGGACAGGGACCCAGGACAGGGACCCACAGGGACAGGGGCCCAGGACAGGGGACCCACAGGGACAGGGGCCCAGGACAGGGGTCCTGAACAGAACAGAAAAAGCACCTTCCAGCAGAAACACACAGGAGATGCTTAGGTAATTTACAGCTCTCTAGTAGCAATATTTAAAAAGAAAAAAAGCCGACAAAATTAATTTTAATATATTTTATTTAAGCAAACATATAGAAAATATCACTTCAACATGTACTGTATGAAAAAATATTGAGCTATTTTACATTCCTTTTTTCATACTAAATATTTGGGATTTGCCGTGTAGTTCAGAGGAGGCAGGGTGCAAGCGCTCCACACCCGTGAGGGACCGGCAGCTCCAAGCTCACAGTACGATCTGAAGTCGACAACAACTGGAAACGACTGCAATCGCGGAGAGGACTCTCGGTTAGTTGCAGGCTGATACACAGACATCACGTCCTCTGACAAGCTTCGGTCTGTGGTTACAACAAGCAGTAGCAGCTTTGTTAAGATTCTCTACACATTCTCGTTGGTCCAGAGTCTCTTCCCTGCAAACGATGCCCGCGGGAGCCTGGCCACGCCACGGACGGAAATAAAAGTCTTTGCTGATGAGCACAGAGCCTGGGGGACGCTCACGTCTCTTAAAAAGGCCTAAACAGAGAGAATATGTTTGCAAATCACCTGTACGATCAAAGACGAATGAATATCCAGATATAGGTAAAGAATTCTCAAAACTCTGTAAGAAAACAAAAACCCAAAAAAACACGGGAAAATCTCTCAGCAGACACAATTTCACGGCCGCTGAGCGTATGAACACACGCCCGGGGCCATTAGACACCAGAGAAACGGCAAGTTAAAGCCCCCGCGAGAGGCCGGCGCACACCCGCGAGGACACGGACGGGCGGAGCCCGCAGCTCTGGGCGCACGCGCTGCCCGCGCCGGCCACGCTCCGCGACGTGAGCCGCGGGCCCCTCCCCCAGCCTCCGGGGACGCGGCGGCATTTATCCCGAGCGGCGCTGACACAGCTGTTCACGGCGAATCACTTATAGCAAACGCCGGAAACAACGTTGAGGGTCAACAGGTGAACGCGTCTCCCCGTGTGCAGGGAGCGCAAAGGTCTCCCCACACGGTCTGCCCGCAGCCGAGCCGCCCACCTGCGCGGGGACCCTCACCTACTTCAGGGCACACGAGCGCCGGCTGCCGGGCGCTTCCCTCTCGCTGTGGGCGTCTCCTTCCGCGCTGGCGTCCTAGCCGTTCGCACGGGAGCGTTCCACTTTTGGACGTGGTTTGACACGTTTGCGTACCCTTCTGTTATTCTTCCTTTTCGGCAACAACAAAGTGAGGGAAAGAGAAACTTCCTCGAGGTCCCGGCCAGAGCGGGGGAACGAAGGGCATGGCAGGTGCACTCCGGGCCAGCCCGGGATGTGGGTCAAAGCCGAGATGACTCCATCAGAAACACAAGGAAGAGAAATTCCATAAGCTTTCAATTCAGGAAAAAAAATAAACCCAAAGGAGAAGAGGAACATATTAAATACAGAAGTCATTTAAAAATAAAGCAAAAAACGCGCATCTGTGTGTAGCAAAATGGTAATATCACGAGGTAATTCCTGAAAGACATACACCGTGACCGCACCGGCCAAAGTGACCAGGAAGCAAGCAGAAAGCACGAACACGCACGATCAGGAATGAGGGGCTACGACTCGAACGGGGGTATCTCAGTAACCACGAGGGCATCCACACCGCCATCAACGCCAACCAACACGAAGGCCCGCGATTTCCTAGAAAGAGGAGCGTGGAGCTCAGAACCACAGCAGAACATGAAACGGCTGCTGCTGACACGCCCACCAGCACGCGCCGGGCACCGGACCCCCCGAAGCCCGGCTGCGTCACCGGGATGGACCACCACGACTTCAGGACCGCGACCTCCGCCCCACGGCCGGCGGCACCATCAGCAGCTTCTGCCCAGCGAGCCCGAGCCCCCCGTGGCCAGGGGAGCGACTGCCTTTCCCGAGGAGCCGCGCTCGCGTCTCCACGCGCCCGAAAGTCCTGCTGCTCCGGCAGCGTACCCCCCCCCCCCCCTCCGCGGCCGGGCGTCCCTCTCGGCCACCAGGCCCAGCCGGCCACACGCAGCTCCACGCAGGCCGGCCGGGAAGCCTGTCCTCCCAGCCGAGGCCACAGCGTGCACAGCAGCGCTCTCCGCGCCCGGGGGCCCTGCCCACAGGGAGGCCGCTGGCCCCCCGGCTCAGTCCCCAGACCCCCGGGTGCCAGTTCCTGGGAACACTCATCCCCTCACGGAGACTGTGCCTATGTGACAAAAGTGCTTACTTCCTAGTGACGTTTTCGTGCTGGCTGTCCCGTGGCGTCCCAGGGGCTGGGAGAATCGCGCGCGCCTGCAGCCCCAGCACCCGAGCCTGCCGGGCGGGAAGAGGCGTCCTCAGTGGTAGGAAAGCCGGGCTGGGCTCCCCTGAGCTGCCCGGGACACACCGGGACGCAGGCGCTCCGTCCAGGACATGCACACCGTCCTGTCTGACCCACACAACAGGCCTGCACGGTCAGCACCACGGCCGTGCCCTGGCTGGCGCAGCGGCCGGCCCGCCCGGAGCCACGCCGGGCACCTGCCTCCAGGGACGACTCACCCCTGCGGCGGGCTCTCCCGCCGCCGTGGGATCTGAGACGACCCGGGCTGCTGGGCCCTCTGTGCTGCCCCCTCACCTACCAGGCCCACAGTTCCGCCAGAAACCCCCACCCGGGGGCCCCCCCGAGAGGCCTCCGTAACCCGCAAGTCGTGCCTCCTCAGCTCAAACGGAGTTTCTGTCCCCAAATCCGGGCTCGCGTTTTCCAGAGTGGCTTGTGCTCAGGACTAGAGGAGGAACGCTGTCAACAGGTGTCAAGGTCAGACGCCTGGGGGACAGCTCTCGGGGACACAGGTAAGCCTGCTTTCCAAAGCCCACATCACGCCACTTTGCTTTCACAAAAGGTCCACATCGGTGCCTGCACGGAGAGGATTTTCCAGAGAACTCCGGGGTGGTTTTGCAGCCCAGCACCCTCGGGGGGGGGGGGGGGTGCACCCATCTCTGCACTCGGTGGCCAGAGCCCCCCCCCCCCCCACGCCGCCGCCTGGGCCTTCTCTCAATTCTGCGCCTCTGCCAGCAAGATGCGCCCCAGGAAAAGCCTAAGAAAGGTTGCTTTGGGGCGGGGGGCACGCAGACACCCCGCCACACGCGCCAGCGCCGACTGCTCCTTCGCTCCGCTCTGGCCGGGCTCGGGAACGTCCCACGGGAGGCTCACCACACACGGCACACGGGCGTTCCCAGGCCGCCTGCCGGGACAGAACCCGGCTCCAAGTCCCACGTTTACAGACTCTTCCACTGAAACCAAACTGCTCTCCTATGGCGTTCAGACGCACTCTGCAGAGAGGGGGCCCAAGCACCCCGGGGAGCCGGGCGGGACAGCCGGGCAGGCTAGAGGGCAGCGCCAGCCCTGAGAGTCACCCCTGTCCCCAAGCGTGCCTGCAACCTGGCGAGGGGACGGCTCTCCTCACGGCTGCTCCATTCAGGGAAGAACCGATACAGTGAAAGGTGAGGGCTTTTAATTCTCTAAGTTTCACTTATGCAACATAATAAAGGCAGATTTATGTGACTTGATATGACATTGTTACAAAAAACAGTCCCCCCACATCTGATCAGTAGTATATAAATATTTACAGTGAAAAAATAGGAAGGAAAAAAGAAATCTTCATTATTCGAGTCAGTTTCTTTCCAATGCTCATCGGAATTTGAAAATAAAATAGTTCATTCAGTTCCTAGTCTCCGTATTTACATCGTCCCTTCGGCCGACAGGTGAGGAAGTCTAGGCTTGAGGGTGGCTCAGATCACCCCTACGTCCTACACTATTTCAGAAGTTATCTCGAAGAGTAAATTAAATATAAAAATGTAAACTTTGAAAGAAGAATAAACGTGTAAAGGTTCTTACAGAGGTTAACATTTTATACACTATGAACCAAAATAAAATGCTCTGTATATTTTCTTAGTAAGGACATTCTGTTTCAACAGTTTGATTACAGAACAGAAACTGCCTCTGAGGAGGAGGTTAAAAAAATAGCAACAACATTACCATCTTAACTGATGAACATCCATTGGTTCTAATTTTCTCTAAAAGCAACGGGTATTTCTGAAAAAGTGACAAATATAAATTATATCATGGAGAGCTTACGAAGCCTCAACGAAGTGTGGGATCTCTTAAATATGAAGACTTTAAAAAATAAATCTGAATATTGCAAACCAGCCTATTTAACTCGGTGATATTACAAATATATTCAACTCCACGTATAAAACCAGGCCTTAGATTCGACAGACGCCGCCACCAGGAGCGTGCACGCCGCGTCCGCGGTCCCAGCTCGGCGGCCCGGGGAGGGCTCACGCGTGGGAGCCGCGCCGCCCTCGGGAGCCCAGGGACACGCGCAGCCTCGGCTCTCGGGCCTCGTAGTGCTCGTTAAAGTCCAACCTGAAGCTCAGGAACCGGAGACTCTCATCCGAGCTGGTCGTCAGCAGCACCAGGAACTGCTGCACGATGCCCTGGAAAGAAGAAGAGAGGCGTCCACGTTGGTAGGGCTGTCCCCAGGTGGGGGGGGGGGGTAACAGGGGGGCCCTGTCCCCGGGCGTGAGGGGGAGACTCTGTCCCCGGGCATGGGGGGGGGCCCTCCCCTATGGCCTCACATGGGCTGGGGTTTCTGTCCACATCAAGGAGCCTGCATAAACGCCCACGGCGGCAGGTGTCCCAGGGGGGGGGGGGGGGGG
>NW_024080654.1:5996509-6072776 GCF_003009895.1 Hyaena hyaena
TGGCGGGAAGAGATACCCGTGTGCACAAATACAAATGCAGGATCAATCGATTTTATTTAAAAGAACCAATACATTTTTCCTTTTTGCCCAAAGTTCTGTAAGAATGTGCCGAGCTGTGAAGCCCTGATGTTAAAACAGCCAATTCTTTTTATTATTTTGTTAAAGTGTACACTCTTAGAAATGCATCCCTCTAATTTTTTTACTGTTTATTTATTTTTGAGAGAGATTGAGCGCAAGAGAGCATGAACAGGGGAGGGGCAGAGAGAGAGGGAGACACAGAATGTGAAGCAGGATCCAGGCTCCGAGCTGTCAGCACAGAGCCCCACGCAGGGCTTGAACCCATGGACCGCGGGATCATGACCTGAGCCGAAGTCGGAGGCTTAACCGACTGAGCCCCCAGGCGCCTTTTTATTTAAAGACAAAACCCAGTGTTACACCTTCATCTCTCCCGTGTGTTAGGAAAGTTAGGAAAGAGGGCTGAATCGTAAAGCCCTCCCAGAAAAGCTCAAGGTGAACACGAGGAGGGAGCCGCCTCAGGGCAGGGTCGCCGGCTCCCAGGCCGAGTCCCCTTCCTGAGGAGCAGGCAGAGTGCGGCGGTGTCACCTCCTTACCAGGGGACACGACAGAACTTTCCGACTACAAAAACTGCCTGCTTCTCTGCAGGGCGGAGTCACTTAGTAGCACAAACCCCAGCCCTCAGGTTCCTGAGTCATGGCCAGCAGGCGTGTGTCTGTCTGAAGCAGGTGATGTTTGTCCCCAAGCCCGCAGACCTGCCTGAGGCCTCATCTGCAGAGAAGTCACCACCGAGACGCCCCATGCCATCAGTCCTTCCAAACCTCAACAGCACCTCCGTCCCTGTCCGCACTCCTGGGGACCCGGGTGTATGACACAAAGGAACGCACACCTAACGCGCCGCGGACACCCGTGTGGCTGGGAGACAGGCAGCTTCGGACACAGACTCCGAGCGATTCTGTCGCTAACACCAGCAGTGGCCCCTTGTTCGGCGACCAGACAGACACGTGCCGGCGCGTGAAGGTCACTGCGGGGAAACGTGGGGACAGGGCTGTGCTCAGGCTGGGAACTGCGGTCACGGCTCAGACGCAGGACGTGGCGGCAGCTGGTAACGCCCTGCTGTCTGCACAACTGAGACAAAGGGGCTTTTCTGTTAAGGAAAATAAATCCCAGTGGTCGTGATTTAGAAAGAAGATGAAGACGGTAATTTGAGTAAAACTGGGATTGTACAGATGAAGATTACTTTTCAAAACTGTATGAACTCTCAGGGGAATGTGTAAACACCCCTGTCTCTTTGAGAAATGAGCACGGGGACAGACATTTTCAAGATTTCTCTGCTGCAGACGTACACTATCCTCATTAACAGGTCTGGGGGCCCGGGGGGCTACGGCACTTAAGTGTCCGACTCTCGATTTCAGCTCAGGTCATGACCAGGGTGGTGGGATCGAGCCCCACGTCAGGCTCTGTGCTGAACATGAAGTCTGCTTAAGATTCTCTGTCCCTCTCCCCTTTTTGTGTTCTCTCTCTAAAATTAAAAAAAACAAACAAACATTTTTTTAATTAAACAAAACAAACCATATTGAGCTGACCATTAGGTATCTATTTTTTTTTTTTTAAGTTTACTCATTCATTTTCAGAGAGAGAGAGCACGAGCAGGGGAGGGGCAGAGAGAAAAGGAGGGAGAGAATCCCAAGCAGGCACCAGGCTGTCAGTGCAGAGCCAGATGCGGGGCCTGAACTCATAAACCGTGAGGCATGACCTGAGCCAAAATCAACAGTTGGACACTCAACAGACTGAGCCCCGCACGGGGCCGGCAGGTGTCCACGTTTAAGAAATGTGAATACTTACCATGTCCCCACACAGGGGTCAAGTAGGTGGTTCATGATCAAAACAGCTATTTGGTGAAGAAACTTTTTCACTGAACGTAACCCCATCTTTATCACCTTTAAGGAAACATATTCTCAACACCCCCGTAACAGTAGCTAACGTCAGAGGAAGAGCATGTGACAAAGGACGAAGTCCTCCCCCCCCGTCACACAGAACACCGCCATCAGAAGCGTGAGGACGCAGGAAGAAACCAGACACCCACGAACCGGTGCCAGCTTTGTGTGAGGTCCTGAACCGCATGGAGACGTAAGCCCACAAATATGTAATTTTCAAAGGTTTCAACATCAATGCTCGATTTTTCTTTCCCATTAGTTACCAGCAACTGAATGTAAAAATTCTCCACAAAATCTTTCACCTGTGTCTCCATCACTACAATCACACTGGCAGCAGAAGGAACCAGAAAGCAGACCCACCAGAGAGAAAAGGCAGGGCACACGGCCCCCCGCTCCCGGCTGAGCGCCCGTGCCCGGCTCCCGCGGCCCCGCACGCCCTCCCGCCTCACCCCGGCCCTCCCAGAGCCCCGCCCACCACCGGCACCGCCAGCACCCTCCCGGGCCGGCAGCCGGGGTCGGCCCAGCGTCCCCAAGAAGGTCACGGCCAAGACTGGGCACCGCCCGGGGTGCAGGGCGGCCCGTTCTGGCGGCAACGGTCTACCGCAGAGGCGCACGGTGCGGCTCGGGGCTGCCGTGAGCACCTGGTAGAAGTGGGTCAGTATCCGCAGCTGCGAGCACATCTTCGGTATCGATTCCCGAAACTCTTGGACCCTCCTGTTCTCTTCCTCCTCCTCCGCTGCCGTCATTCCCCAGCGGCCCTGAAGAACGGGAGGGGCCAGAGTAAATACAGCACGGGGGCGAGGGGCCGCCAGGGAGCGCCAGGCTGGCAGGCGGGGGGCGGGCGTGGGGCTGTGCTGCCGCTGAGCACGGTCACCCCTGGAGGCCGAGTGGGCACTTGGTCGCTTTCCAATTATCAGGACACTTGGAAATACTCTCTCTCAGTACAGACGAGCACAGGGAACCCGCTCGCGTTCAGGGCTATGTTCTCACACCGTGTGACAAGTGGCACCTGCCATACACGTCCAGCTAAGCGCCTCCAGCGCTCGGCAGCGATGCCGTGCCAGACCCCACACCCCCGCATCGCTCTGCGCTTTCCTGACATGGGCAGCACGCGTGAAAGGGGAGCCGACGGGCCCAAAGTAGTGGAGCCACTGGCCCTTGACCTCGGCGGGAATGCTTCTGGCCATTTCTCCTAAGCCCGTGGATCTTTCTGCACTAGAAACAGATCTACTTCTATTTTAAAAGATTGTTCTTAATCAATGGTGAGTCTAACTAAAGGCCTTTTCTGCCGGCCTGTATAGGAATCAATGTAGGAATTTTTTTTTTTTATCAGTGAGAATACCTCACCGTAACAATGATGAAATGTTAGCTTCTCTTCTGGCTCGTCTTTCCGTGACCCTCAGGAAGCTTCAGCACATCACCCTGCCTGTTCGGATGCAGCCCGCCGCGTGCTACCTGTGTGCTGTGAGGCTGCGGATGCAGCTGCCTGGCTCCACTCGCTGACGACCCATGCCCCCCCACACCCCGTCCTCAGTTGGGAGCTAATGGCCCCAGAAGGCGGAAGGGCTGCTTCTGGACGTTATTCTGCTCACAAGTGGCCGTGGCGAAGCGCACACCGTCCTGCTCCCTGCCACACGTCTACGGTGAGTCCCCAGGGTTTACGTTACTCAACTTCCTTCTTGCTGTGCTCTCCTTTCTGCACGCGCTGCCCTACATATTTTCACATAAATTGTAGAATTTATCATTTCCTACGGGGGGAAAAAATTGAAGGCCTACAAAAACCCCAAAACTGTTGGGATTAGAACCAGGATGGCACTGACTCAGTTCTTCAGCTCATGGACACAAGATACTCCACTTAATCTAGGGGCCCTTTATGATCTCTGTGATGCGAGGGTTTGCAAAGGGCCATGGAGCACGCCGCGTGGGGCCTGGGGTCCGCCCAGTCTACACGGCCCCTGCGCCTTCACCTCTGTCTCAGCCTCCCGCTCCCGGCTGAGCGCCCGTGCCCGGCTCCCACAGCCCCCGCACGCCCTCCCGCCTCACCCCAGCCCTCCCAGAGCCCCGCCCACCACCAGCACCACCAGAACCCTCCTGGGCCGGCATCCGGGGTCCGCCCAGTGTCCCTGGGAATATCACAGTCAAGACTGGGCACCGCCCAGGGTGCAGGGCGGCCCGTTCTGGCGGCAACAGTCTACTGCAGAGGCGCACAGTGTGGTTCGGGGCTGCCCACTGTCCAGAGGGCATGTGCTCTTAGTGGCTGCGCATTTTCCACGGTAAATAGGATCATAACACAAATTTTAAGGAAATACTTAAAACTAAAACTAATCAAATTGTGTTAACTGAAAAACCTGTCACCTAAAAAGAAGCACCCTGAAAAAGCAAAAAATGATACAGATCATAGCAAATAAAGAAATGTCATAAACAGCCAAACTTGCTCAATAAATCTTCACAATCTAAGGTCACGAAGGACATAAACACACGTTAGTGAGGTCACTGAAAACAGCCACAAGTGCAAGATTTCAGGTCCCACGTGGACACACGCGTCCACCAGCTTCAGGGAACACGGCGACGCAGAGCCCAGTACCTCCGTCACGGGGTTCCCATGGGTGCTGTCGTTATTTACTTTCACGACAGGAGGACAGCGATGCGCCTCTGGGCTCCACATGCAGGTAGGCACACAGGGTCAGGGAACATCGCCTGTCGTATTCATGATTATGTGGCAGTGAGCTCACTCTTAAACCTGGTAAGCCCCTGGTATCAAAGCCATACCTCGATCTCGTGCTGCTTCTTCTTCTCCTCGAACTGCAATCGCCTCTGTAGCTCTTCCAGAGCCGCTCTATAAATCGCATCTTGAGTGTTCTGAAGTTCGATGATCTGATCAAACACGGCTCTTAGTTGATTTAAAAGTGCCTGAACAGGAGACAAAGGTTTTTCTTTTAATGACGTGCTCATTCCTGAGTTGTCCAAAGAACACGAGTGAGCAGTAAAAAGACGTTATAAAACAAGATACCAACTCACACACTCAAAGGGCTCTGCGCCCGTCCATTCACACGTACCGAGCACACATGGCGCAGCGCGGTGTCCTGTGTCACCCGCCCCCTCAGAGCACAGCGTGCGCCACCGCGCGGCCCCAGAAGTGAGATACCCCGAGGGGCAGAAAGGACAGGAGAGCAATTCCGTCCTCTCCACTGCCCGGAGCCACACACACCTAGAGGGGACACAGGGGACAGGAGGAAGGAGGACCTTAGGGAGACAAGAAACAGATTCAGCACGGTTTTTAGAAGCCAGTTGGTAGCAGGCACGCATGGACAGTCCCACACTGCAAGCCGCCAGCGTTCGGACCCAGCGTCTCCTCACGCTGCACAGCGTCCTCCACAGGCACCTGTGGGGACGGTGGGGGGGGGGTGGGCTTGAGGCCCAACAAACACAAACACGGGAGGTCTCTCGTGGATGGACAACGGCGCCCCACGACTGAAGGGGGGGATCTACTCGACCCTCCGCCAGCTTCGAGTTTTAAAAAACCCATTAACAATTTGAAAGGAAGAAAATGTTGAAATCATGGGGAAAAAATCGTGTTAAAACGTAACAGCCGCTCACAATTTATACAAAGCATCTAGCGAACTGGACTCAGGGCCCTCCACAATCTGACCAAGGTCCCAGGACAGCTCCTGGAGACAGTGGGGAAAGAAGAAAACGTGTCCTGAGAGTCGGGAATGAGGTACAGAGCCTGCCCACGCTCCCAGCTGACCAAGCTAGCAGCTAAGTCAGAAAAAGCAGAAAACGTACCCTGTGGAAAAGAAACCCAACTGATTTTCCCTATAAAAACAGGACCTAAGGGAATCTAGAAACTGCTGGGATACAAAAGTGGATACAACAGACCAGCCAAACTGCACACGTGTAGCAACAACCCACCAGGGTCGTGCAGGGTGTTCTGGGAGAAGATGACAGACTCTACGGAGAAGCAGACGAGAAGCCCAGAAAGCAGAGGGGTGCTGAGCTCGCGGGGGGGCCCAGCCGACCGCTGCCGGAGAAGGTGTTCGGGTTAGTGGGGACGTGAGCAAGGCCACGGTCACGGCACTGTCCGCGGATGCACCGCACCCACTCAAACACGGCCCGCGAGGGCTGCTACCCCCAGGCACAAACCTCACTACTGTGTAGCCACCGCAGGGGTGAGGACGCCGGATCCACGACCAACACTAGACTCACCATAAGGCTGCTCATTCTCTCGCTTAATAACAAAAAAGCAAAACAAAAGATGGACTTGGGAGCAGCTAACTACTGTACGAGGAGACTGGGTGCTTTTTCTTCACTCGGTGTGAGGAGGCCTGTGTCAGCAGTCTGCTCGCAGAGCACGGCCTCGACCGTGTGCTCTGGGCTCCTATTGGTGAGCAGAGTCAGGTGCCACTCAGGACCTTCCTCAGCAACGTGGAGGCGAGGGTCACCTGTGCACGCACGCACCCGCAGGGCTGTGCAGGCAGCAGACAGCCTCGTTCTCACAAAGGGAGGAACCAAAAATACACTGGATTTTCCTAACAGATTGTTCAACTCTGTTCTATGGATTTGGTTCCTTAAAAATCAAAACCTCTACTGATTATTTTAAATCATCAAATTAAAAGTAAAACTAGGGGTGCCTGGGTGGCTCAGTTGAGCATCCGACTTGGGCTCAGGTCATGATCTCGCGGTTCATGAGTTCAAGCCCCACATCGGGCTCTGTGCTGACAGCTCGGAGCCTGGAGCTGCTTCGAATTCTGTGTCTCCCTCTCTCTGCCCTGCTCCCATTCATGCTCTCTGTGTCAAAAATAAATTTAAAAAGACAAACATTAAAAAAAACGTTTTAAACAGAAACCAGCAGCAAAGGGGCCATTTCAAAAATGATATTAAGTCATTAGCGCACTGACTCCTTCACGAAGGGACTCGGGACCAGCTTACGTGTGAACTTTCCATGAGCGCGAGTGGGTGTGTTACGGATAAACATCCTCCCCTTGGGCTCTGCTGTCCCTGGGAATCTTCTGGAGGCAAGACGTGTGACTGTTCCGTACACAAGTGTCGCGTGTGGGGGTGGCCTAAACCGCACGCTGCCAGACGCTGACAGCTCATTTCCCGCTAGACCGAGGTTCATGTGCGTGAAACCCTCAGAAGCTCACACACCAAGCCTGCCCACCTGCGATCTCCATAACACACAGTATGGCTCTGAACCACTTAATGCAGGTAACTACCTACCACGCACGCATCAGGCTCTGTGAGGGGTGGTTTCTGTCAATGACGCCATTTGCCTCCCTCAGACCTACATGAGAGAGGGCGTGTGCTCTGTGTTACACAGAGGAGGGCGGTGGCAGCCAGGGTGGCACAATGCGCAGCCGTGCCGGGACTGCAGCTGCGCCGAGCACGAGCCCCCAAAGCACCGCACTCTCCTTGGGGGGACTGCTGGCTTAGCTGAATGCAGCCTCCACGAGCCCATAACTCCTCGGAAGTCACCCATTTAGTGTAAAAATGTGCCTGACGTTTTGGCTCTTTCGTCATAATAAATTTGTTTCAACTGAAAACGTGTTCCCTGCTTCCCCAGATGTCCAAATAAAATAAAAACTCCAGAAGGTTTGGCCACATAAACAACCACTTTCAGTACAGGGGCCCACAGGGAAGCGACACCAGTAACCGAGCCGGGGTCACGTAACCAACGGAACACACAGAGTTCAGCTTAGAGTTCGTCTAGACAAACGCCCTGTTTTCCGACTCGTGCAGCCAGACGCTGTCTCCATGAAGGCACACACAGGAACGGCCCCTGTCCCTAGAGCGCGCGAGAAGGCACAGCCCCCACTCGCACGTCCTCACGCCCTCTCCTCAACTTGTAGGCTGCACCACACAGCCACTGCTCGTGGTTCACCTGTGTCTTCTGAGCCCGAGAGGATGTGGGCGGGTGAAAGCACTCAGGTAGATGGGTGAGAATACACGGGCGGATGAGAGCACACGGGCAAGTGTGAGCACACGGGCAGGCGTGAGCACACAGGCGGGCGTGAGCACACGAGTAGGTGAGAGCACACGAGCAGGTGAGAGCACACAGGCAGGTGTGAGCACAGGGGTGCATGAGAGCACACGGGCAGGTGTGAGCACACAAGTAAGTGAGAGCACACGGGCGGGTGAGAGCACACAGGCAGGTGTGAGCACAGGGGTGCATGAGAGCACACGGGCAGGTGAGAGCAAATGAGTGAGAGCACACGGGCGGGTGAGAGCACACGGGCAGGTGAAAGCACAGGGGCGGGTGAGACCACATGGGCAGTGAGAGCACACGGTCGAGTGTGAGCACACGGCAGGCGTGATCACACAGGCAGGTGTGAGGACAGGGGTAGGTTAGAGCATGGGGGTGAGAGCACGTGCTGTACCAGCTTCATACACATCTCGGAGTGTGTTCTCGTTCTGACTCTGATTGGAAACGGTCCACCTTGAACACCAAATGATAAGTTACCACTAATGTGGGCACGTGGCCGTCTCTAATATGTCCCTGTGACCGGAGCCCGCCACGAGGCCAAGCTACTCATCTCGTGTAGGCGTGTCCGTCTTACCCTGGAGTCGGCGTCCAGCAGGCAGCGGGAGATGATGGTGTCCAGGAACACCTCGTGCGCCGCGATGATGTGGTCCAGGTCCTGGGCCTGCTGCACCTTGTTCCACAGCTCATCCCAGGAGCACTCAAGCACCTAGGAAACGACGTGAGACTCGGGACCAGGTCATGTCTTCCTGGTGTAGGGCCCCTGACAAAAGTCACCACACAAAACCGTAAGACGCGACTAATCTAAAGTCACAGGGCGCTCAGGAAGTACCTCGAACGTGATGTAATACTGCATCTGGTGGATGAAGTGGACCATCTCGGAAGCCAGGATGTGGCAGTGGTGCAGCACCCCGGAGAACTCTGCAAGAGAGCCACCGAGCTGCGGTCACGAGCGCGCACCACATTCGGACGACACACCCCCTCCCACCCGTTCGTCTGCAATCTCGCTTTCAAAAACGAAGAATCACTGGCTTTAACTCTTAACCCCTTAAAATAGGGAGCAGTCTTTCCGTAATCGATTTCCATGCCATCCAAGCTACGCAAGGGTTCAGCCACCTGATCAACAGCATCTCATTACTTTACAGAGAGCAAGGACCTGATAAGGAACAGCATAAAACAAAAGAACTGCATCTGAAAATTGAGTAGACAAATTTTGTTTCACTAGTGTGAACACACGCTCAATTCTGTGGCTTCTTTCCAACACGTGTGGCTGCTGCTGCCAGCAATCTGGAGACAAAAGTGACATTTCCTGAAGGGCCCGAATGGTACCTCGTCACCAAAGAGACGCGTGAACTGGGAGGGACATGGGCCCGAGCCCAGACTCTGCTTCTGTTCTTTGCCAAGATTATAAAACCATCAAAAAGCTTGAAGGTCACCACAGAAGAGCCGTTCTCCACCCACACTCAATTTTCTGTTCCAAGCCCCAACCAGAGGGCTGGGGGTGCCACGGCGGAGGAGGGTTCGGTCAGTGGGACCATCAGAGGAATGGTTTAAGCACATTTATTTTTGTTTCCACCCCAGATGCCTTTAATTGCGTAGTGAAGAGTCACCGCTGCACAGTTATTCGAGAAGCCATCCCTGTCCCTTCTTCATAAGAGAGTACTGAGGAAGTGAACACACCACGTGGAAAAGCAGTGGTGCTGCACTCCTTTCTCCAGGTTAAGGGGTACGTGACACATGGGGACATGGACGGCCTGGGTTAGCATGCAGGCCCCCTCAGGGGACGAGCCTGTGCTCCGAATCCCGCGACGCCTTCCCTGCCGGTGGGAGCCTGCCGCCCGTGGCTGTGCCAACAGTGTCGTGAAGAACAGGGAACGTGAGCCTGGGAAGCCCTTGGTCAGCAAAATCCCAGCGGGGCTAAGACGTCCGTCTCCTAGTCCCAGCCGTTTCCCTACACTGCTTCCGGCGTAACAGAGCTAACAAAACGCTGTTTTAAGGGGGCCTCGCCCATATGACGGTGTAAGCAAGCTTCTAGAGGAAACGACATGCATTTACAGCTCCGTTCTGGGCTGTGCCCCCTCCCCCACCACCCTTCCCCGGACACCTGTGTATTCACACCTGCACCACACATACGGTCCTTCACACGGCATCTGGGACAGCACCCAAGTCTTACTGTGATGCCGAGTCTCTGGGTCCTCCCTCTAGTGCACCTGCGCCGTGTCCGGACACGTGCCACTCTGTACGGACCCAAGTGACAGCCGTCCGCTTGTCCTACAGCCTTGTGGGAAGGCATCTCCGCGTCCCAACACTCCTCTCCACACTCCTCTCCACAGAGAGGCTAACGTCAATGATGGACGGCAGATTCCGTCGCCTGTCCCGAGGGACGTGCACGAAGGTGGGGAGCAGGCCCCGGTGTGCTACGGGAGCACAGAGATCCGTGGCACCCCCGCACCTGCCCCCAGTCAGTGTGCTACACGAACGGGAAAGCTCAGCGGAATGAGCATGCGGGTGTGACTGCTCTTGTCTCCAGCTCTGGGGGTCCCTTAGGGTGTCTGCACTGGGGTCCCGTCCGCCATCAATCCAGCAGTCCTTGGATAACGTGCTGGCTTTTAGTTGCACCTTAAACGACTTTGCGAACACGGTCTACATGTCACACGTGAACTCATAAACCAGGAAGTCGGTCGGGCTTCACACAGCTGACAACATGGTGCCCGTCACTGACTCCACTTCATGGCACGGAGTGACATGGTGCACGATTTCTCCACTGCCAACTTACGAAACTCTCCCGTGTCCCGAGTTGCACTGGCGCTAACCTCAAATTCCTGGCTTTGCATCTCGGCTAGTCATCCACACAGCCCGGAAACCCTGGGCTCCCCGTGCCTTCCTGCCCTCTTGCTGCAGCGGCTTCCTGCCCGCCGCCTCTGCCCTGGGGCCCTCCCGTGGGGAGCCCCCCGCCATGGCCCCAGCGTCACCCCTGGTCATGGCGTCTACACCCTCATCTCTCACCACTCACAGCATCTACACTCTCATCTCTAGCTGATTCCACAGCCCCCAGCGTCACCCCCACTCACACCACCTACACCCTCATCTCTAGTTCAGATCTGTCTCAGGCTACAAAGCAATCCCACAGATGCATCACATTGATTCTTAAAAACACCTCATATTATCATATCTAAAATGGAAGCATTACCCCCAAAGGTGCCCCCCTAGCTCCAGGCAGGGCCCAATCACCCTGCCCTGTGCCCCAGAGCTCCATCAAGTCCATGCACGACCCCTGACCCCGCTGCTGCATCCACCAGGCATCCACCATGGCCACCTCCCCAAAGGATCGCCAACCTCCAACCTTGCCTGTGACACCCATTTTCCTCACTGACACTAGAGGGGCTTTCAGAGCCAAACAAGTCCAAGCATGTCCCACACCCTTGAAAAATATTTAAAGCAACTTCAGGGGCGCCTGGGGGGCTCAGTCGGTTGAGCGTCCGACTTCGGCTCAGGTCATGATCTCACGGTTCCTGAGTTTGAGCCCCACGTCGGGCTCTGTGCTGACAGCCAGCTCAGAGCCTGGAGCCTGTTTCGGATTCTGTGTCTCCCTCTCTCTCTGACCCTCCCCTGTTCACACTCTTTCTCAAAACTAAACATAAAAATATAAATTAAAAAAATAAAACATAATTAAAATATAAATACTTGTATTTTTATGATTGGCCCACAAATAATCCCAAAAACAAAGCCAACACTTGTACAAGGTCCAAAACCACATAAACACAAGGCATCTCTCCCCCTCCCCCCACCCCTCCATGAGAAGCAGTTTCCTGCCTGAAATCAGGAGTGAGGGGTCTCGCCCGTGGCTGATCACTACAGGGCAGGCGGGAACCCCCTCCCCCAGGCTCTGGAAGGGCTGCCCCCGCGCCCCCCAGCTCTAGAAGCGCTGGACCTGCTGTGGGGGCATCTGCAGTGGGAGGCACTTACTGACCTGGAGACGTGCCTTCAACAGCATACAGGGTCATTAAAAATTAAACCAAGTTTCTTTATTTTTAAAGATCCTAATACACTTTCTTCACAATTGCAAACCACCTCCTTCAACCTGTATTGATAACTGATGTTACTATATTCAAAAAGGACTATCAAATTACCCATCTGATTACTTTCTCAAGGCTAAGACTTCAAAGAGCTGGGGAAGAACCAGGGTTTCTCCTGCCTCCTGTGTTCGGAATCCCCACTCACCACACAGGGGCCCCTGCAAGCACCTTCTGCTGTCACCACGCCCCCAGGCAGGCGGCAGTGATGCCCGCACAGGCGCCCTCCAGAGGCAGCTGTGGGACGTGTGTTACATAGCCCAGGAAGTAAGACTGTGGACATCCCACCCGCCATGAGGAAACTGAGGCAGAAGACCAGGAAATCAGCCGTGGCCACGGCCTGGTGCTGACGGGCTACGCGCTGACCCGGGCAATGCCACTCAACACAAGCCTGACCTTGAGAACTTCTGATAAATGTGTAGTTACTGAGGAGTAGCTACTCATCTGCCTGTACAAAAATGGTACACACACAGGGAAACTTTAAAAATACCCACTCGACTTTTAAGTAATCATTTCTGCAGGGCTGGGACACTGTGGACATTCAGATGAGCCACTGTTACATTAAAAAGAGAAGAAAGAGAAGCCGCTGCCACTCACCCTGGCAGAATGCCACAGCAGTCCCGTCCTGACAGGTCTCCCTCGCACGAGGCCCCCCACGTCCACCACCCTCCATTTCATTTCTTATAAGGACCAAAAAGGAGATCATTTTAATACCACCCTCTGGGGAGGAAGGGACATCCATATTCTCTCTTCCCTCAACACACAAAGGTTGAGGTCTCTAAAGGGAGATGGGGGCGACTGGGTGGCTCAGCCGGTTAGGCATCTGACTTAGGCTCATGATCTCCCAGGTTCATGGATTCAAGCCCCGCGTCGGGCTCTGTGCTGACAGCTCGGAGTCTGGAGCTGCTTCAGATTCTGTCTCCTCTCTCTGCCCCTCCCCTGCTCATGTTCTGTCTCTCTCCCTGTCAAAAGTAAATAAATGTTAAAAAAATTTTTTTAAAAATACATGCTCATTTACCTATTTCCTTTTTTTATATATTACTTTAAACAAAAATTTAGTTGCCGCCAATTGTGATACTTTTTTACATTTATTGAATCCCATAACAAAAAAACTCCATACCAATAGAACCAAATCTTTAAACGATTTTGGTATCAAAATCTGCTTTCCATCCAGCTAAATGACAAATATACAAAAACAGGCATAAACATCTTGGTAGACACTATCAAAAACTCCTGTATAAAGCAAATCATTTTCTTTTTGTTTTGTTTTTTTACTTTTTTAATTTTTTTTTAAATTTATTTCTGAGAGATTGAGAGAGAGAGAGAGAGAGAGAGAGAGAGAGACCATGCGCGCGCACACGCTTGAGCAGGGGAGGGTCAGAGAGAGAGGGAGACACAGAATCTGAAACAGGCTCCAGGCTCTGAGCTGTCAGCACAGAGCCCAATGCGGGGCTCGAACCCACAAACCGTGAGATCATGACCTGAGCCGAAGTTGGAGGATTAACTGACTGAGCCCCACAGGCGCCCCCATCTCCCTTTAGAGACACACTGTTGAAATACTTTCTCAAAGGTTTTGACCAAATGAATTTCAATGTGAAAATTTCAACAGTATTGATAACTACAGTTATTTAATATTTGTAACATTAAAATAAACCTGACTATCTAAGAAGTTTTACCACAGCTTTTAATTGTAAAATAATATAAAATACTTTCACATCATGGTTTATGAACCAAAACAAATATTAAAGTGAATCCCAAACAGATTTTAATCAAAACACTAAGTGAACTTTAAATGAGCCAGTGACTTATTAAATAGCTTTCCTTCCTTAAAAAAAAAAGTCCATATGTGAATAGCAGAGTGAGAACAAATGTAATTCTGAAAGAAACTTCATGGTCTGAAAAATCTAACTTGATTCAACTTTCTTTCTGATTTTCAGGAAGTCAAGATGAGCAGTATCACAAAGGAGACTCCTGACAAAAGCCCAATCCAGAAGCCTTGGTGGGGGGGCGGGCGGGGTATGTGGAGAGCCAGGGAGGTGGGGGGGGATGGGGGATGGGGGGACGGGGTGTGGGGACACAGAGAGCCGGGGAGGCGGGGGCGCGGGGATGGGGGATGGGGGATGGGGGGACGGGGTATGGGGACACAGAGGGCCGGGGAGGCAGGGGCGCGGGGATGGGGGATGGGGGGACAGGGGCGTGGGGACACAGAGGGCCGGGGAGGCGGGGGCGCGGGGACGGAGTGGTGGGGGGATGCGGGGACGCAGCATGCAGGCACGAAGGCCCCCATGGCTATGCGGGTTTACCTGGCATGTTCCTCAGGAGCTTGGCGTTGCACATGTGGCTCTTGCGGATGTCCGTGAGGATGTACTCCATCCGCTTCGCCCTCCAGAGGAAGTTAAACACCCTCAGGTAATGGCTCATGCACTCCCGCGTGAACACCTGCACAGAGGCACAGGACAGGCTGATAGCGCTCTGACCTAAGGCGACCCAGGGACCTTCCCGCGACAGGGCTCAGCCTTTCTGCTGCACTTTTTCTGAAGTGCAAAGAAAAGCCAGAGAACACACAATCGACTCTCATAAATTCTCAGCATGACAATAAGCAACTAGACGTTTCAGGAAAGTCTCATCAAACGCCAAGTACAGCGACGATCTGTGTGCTAAGCAGCACGTCGGGCAAACTCACAACAACGAAGATGTTTCGGTACCACTTTCACAGACTGAGAGACGGAGTCTAGGGTCACACAGCCAGTAAGCGGTGTCTGAGGACTTGTAAACGCCATCTAAACCCAGTCAGAAATGTGGACGCTCAACCCGCCGTGCAGGTGTCTTCCACCCCCACCCGCCAGGAGGGACAGGGGAGGCTGGTAAATCTCAAGCCAGGTGGGACTAGAAGATCTGCAGTCTGTAAAGAGGCCTCCAGGCTGTTTTACCACAGGCATCTACTGCTTGTGAAGCCAGTTCACTGCAAATGGATGGTGGTCTCATGCCCTGGGGGCAGGGGATGGGGAGCTTCCCTCCCACAGGGCCACACTTAGCAGATAAGAAGAGGGGACACCTGTTAAGTAAGAATGTCAGACGAATCACAAAAAAATCGTCTAGTAAGTCTGTCCGCCCACCCCCCCCCGCCGCCCCATACTGGTACAGGATTTTCTGCAGACAGTGGCCAAACACACTTCTGACACCAATGTGTGCACAGAAGTGGGCGTGTGTACTCTTTTCTCGGCCCTCAGCAAGGATGCCTCTACATGTGTCAGCAGCTCTGTCCCCGCAGTTCAGAGAACTGGAAACGCCACTCCCAGCAGGGCGTCTGCTCCCAGCAGCTCTGGGCAGGGCACCCAGTGACCGGGCGTGGTCCCGCACGGCCTGTTTATCACCCAAAGCCCAGCTGCGTTCACTCCCTGGGGCCTTTCCTCATGCCCCTCCCTGCCTGCTCCACTCTCCTCCTGTCCCAACCCCGCCTGGCACTCAAGGACACAGGCCACACACCCTTCCCTGGCCCCACCACTGACCCCCTTGTCCAGACAGGACATCTTTCACTTGACCCCTACAATTTTAGCATTTAGCTGTAGACTGCTTTACTCTTGTCTTATTTTTATGTATCCTTGGCTCTTACGTTACAAGGACTACCTGTTTATTCTTCTGGATGCCTCTGGTGCCAGTATTCAGCAGTGCTCAGTACTGACTGACGGCTGCACTGTCTATACTGGACGGGCCAGGACCTGCTCCAAACAGACTCTGAGACACACCAGGGCTGTTTCGGGGATTATGTTTTTGCTGTGCTGCCCGCACCACTGTGTCTGCAACTACAGAAATAAGGGGTGACTGGATTAAATAATCTTACAAATCAACCACAGAAATCTTTGCTGAACAAATGCTGCCTCGTGGAGATCCTCCTGGGGCCGGCCTCCCAGAGCGCACTTCACGTGACCCAACGTACGAGCATCGTGTACTCAGATCTGTCGGGAGCAGGCGCTATTCCAGAGAAGACACTCCCCTACCCCACCGTGTTCACATGGGCAGATACCCCCCACGGTTAGCCCTGCTGTGGGCCTGGTCTTTCAGTTCACTCCTGTGCACCAGGACGTTCAGCAGAATGTGAAATAAGCTTCTGCCATCTCACCTAACACCCTGGAGATCAAGGACACAAGTCAGTGGGTTTTATGCTGCCCAATATCCCAGTGAGAAGATTACAGATAACCTCTCCACATCCTCCTTCCCAGTATTAACAAGAAGCTAAAATTACACTGTTACATAAGATGAAACTGTGTGACTAAGATATGTACTCGTTATAATTAAATTATACGCAAAAATAGCAATCTCAATGAGACTAGAAAGGGAATGAAAATAATACTGTAAATTTAATAAGGAAGAAGCAGAAAATCCATCTTCTTCCAAAATTTGACTCTAGAAGTATATTTTTAAGTAAAAGAATCCATTTAGCTGAAAACATGACAATCTGGGACACCGGCAAACCCCATAACTGGAACAGCAAAGATGGGATGCACAAGGCCCCACCCCCACAGCACCCCGCACCCCCCACCCCCACAGCACCACCAGGGTCACACGGCCCCGCACCCACCCAGTGCGGCCCCCATGCACGCCCTCCACCTGCTGGAGCTGGCACGAAAGTCAAGACGCGTTAGCCATAGACAGAGATACACCCCAAAGTTGATTTTTAAATAAATCTAGGATATAAACTTCTTCTCTTGACTCTTTCGATTAGAGTTTACAAAAATCTAAAATTTTAAAAACATACTACATAACCAACTGTTTGTACACAAGGCATGCAAGTTTAACTCTGCGGGTTTTGTGAGTCTGCAGTATCGTGAAATAATTAACTGTACATATGAGTACATTCAACTTGTCTAATACTCGAGGCACTCACGTTCTATGAAATAACAAACACAAAGGCCTCTACACTGGCATCTATTACACTGCGAAAAAATTATATGCAACGTAGTCAGTATTAACAAAGCAAATAACACTAAAGCTTCTGATTTAAATAACAGCGTACACAACAGAATATTTTAACAAATAAGTGTTGGAAAGTATTCAGGATATAAGTCAAAGGAGAAAAAAACGAATCTCAGTATGACAAAAAATTAAATCTAAGAGCAGTTATGCATTTAAAATACAGCAGCTCTGATCTGGTGCAGCTTAAACACTGGGAATGTGTGTGAAACAAGCACACCAGGAGCAATCGGCTCACGGCAGACACTAGAGCCACGTGTCCCAGGCACGGCCGCTGCCCCAGAGTGAGAGGCAGCCGACAGCCCAGCATGGACAGCACTGGTCTCTCATGGCCTGGGAGAGACCTCACTCTGGGAGGGACCGGGACTTTGCTCGAAGCAGCGCCAGCACCAAGGACAGCGGCAGCGCAGGCACAGGGAACGTCAGACTTGAGGTCTGAGTGGCACAGGTGTGACCGCCTACAATGCACATCTTCGTCCCTCTCTGTCTGTCCTGAATCAGCTACTGTGGTCTAAGGATAATGGGGCCCAAGGAGCAATCCATTTCCACATGCCTGCTGAACTCTAGGATATTTGTAGGAATTCGTAAAATACCAGAGCATTTCAGAACTCGCTAATGACTATCTAAGACCACACAGGATCCTGGCTTTCGTATTCCTTCAGGGGTCTGCCCAGAGGTCAAGTGCTGGCCTTCAGGAGAAGCTTTGAGAGAAGAGAGCCCGTTCTAAAACAACAAAAGAGTAAGCAAGCTGAAGGGCCACAGGGACCATAAAATCGCCCAGCATGGCCTTACCGTGGCAATAGGCCCATCCACGTGGTAGTCCAGGCTGAAAACGTCCCACCCGGTGTCACCTGGAGAGACCTGGGGACAGAAACAAACACTGTAGGCCCTCCTGCCAATGCTGCACTTACTGCAAAAAAATCTGTCGTCAAAGAAAAAGCAGTAAAATAAAGCCCAATTTTTGAAAAGCACTCAGTACATATGAGTGTTAGTTCCAGGATAGCAGAGATCTGTCTGCCAACCCTTGAGCCCTCAGCATTTAAGCCATGGGCACAGAGATGCTCTAAGAATATTGTGGAATGAATGGTGTGCTGTGGGGTTTCATTTATAGTGTTTATTTTATTTTACTAAAGACATTTTTTTAAATGTTTATTTTTGACAGAGAGACAGACTGTGACTGGGGGAGGGGGAGAGGGAGACACAGAATCCGAAGCAGGTTCCAGGCTCTGAGCTGTCAGCATGGAGACCGACACAGTGCTCAAACCCACAAACTGTGAGATCATGGCCTGAGCTGAGATCATGAGCTGGTTGTTTAACAGACTAAGGCACTAAGGTGCCCGTGATGTATTTTGAATAAATTTCACAAAATCGTTTAAAGATTTGTCACCAGTTTTTTATGACAAGAACTCACTGCCTTATATGTCCTGCATCCTTTAATAGTGAACATTTAGGGGCGCCTAGGTGGCTCAGTTGGTTAAGCATCGGACTTTAGCTCAGGTAATGATCTCACATCAGGGCTCAGAGCCTGGAGCCTCCTTCAGATTCTGTGTCCCCTCTCTCTGCCCCTCCCTTGCTCATGCCATCTCTCTCTCTCTCAAAAATGAATTAACATTAAAAAAAAAAAAGTCAACATTTAAAAAAAGCCAACAAGCCCTGCTAATGGTCCCTCATCACAGCTACACAGTGTGATGTTTCTAATACTCGTTCCCCTCAGAAAACTCTTCTATCAAACTGAAACCAAAAACATCTATTTTTCATAAACGTTATTATCACATGTCATCCCCATGCCTCCTGCAACATTACCACTAACGGGAGCTAAGACTCACCCCACAATGTGCTACCCCGAGCACCATGGTGAGCGCGCGTGTGCTCTGCCCGTGGAGCCCGCCCCATGGGGCCCTGGCCCGAGGAGCGGACGGAGAGGCCCAGCGTGCTTAGAGACGCGGCCCTTGCCCCAGCAGCACAGTGCAGGCTCCGGCCGGCCTCCGGCAACGACTCCCACCCGGCAGCTCAGACCAGATGCACGGCCGACGCCGCAACGCTGGTGGGAGCGCTGGCCCCGGGAGCTCGCGGCGCATGCCGGACCAGGGCCACAGTACCTCCAGCAGCCTCACGTCCAGTCTCTTGAGGATCTCAGGGCTGTCGAACTGGGCGTTGGTTGCTCTGACGGCCGTTTCAAGAATTCCAGTCAAGTTGTGTTGATACAAAGTCGTAGCTGGACGGACAAGTTCTGGTCTTCACAGATTTTATAAGAATAAAAGATGTTACTTGAATTCTTGAAGAGCTTTGTAAAAACTTAAAATTATAAAAAGTTCAAATTACAAAAACTATAAAGACAAACCACTACAACATAGGAACAAAAGTTCGACAAAATTAACTGTAAACAGGATTTTACCAAGTATTTTGGGGAGTAAAATATTTCTTTAAATCTCAAAAAAAAATTAATTTTGATTCTGCTTAAATTGGAAATACTTACACGTGCCACATACATTAACAAATCAAGTTTCCAACCCAAGTCTAGCCTGAAGTAACGGACACAACCGGAAGCTCCTGCACAGACCCAGTGGGCAGAGGTCTTCGTTCAATCAAACAAGGAGACACAGGGACGTCATGATTCTAGCGGCTGAAAACTGCCGCGTTATCAGCAAACACTTCCTTAGGCTACTATGGCCCGGGCTGCTAAGCAGGAAGCCAATGTTCCTGGGCGAGAGCGGGCCTGGTTAGGAACGCAGCCCGAGGGGAGGGGGAGTGGAGGAAGGGGGCCCTGGAGCCAACATGCTGCGGCACGCGAGTGCGCCACCTGAGGACCACAGCCAACACCCCGTGTGACACACAGGGCAGTCGGTAAAAGAGCAAATCCTGCAACTCCTCATCACGAAGAGAAAAGGGTTTTTTTTCCTTTTTTTTCTTTTCTTTTCATGTGTCTGTGTGAGAAGTTGGATGTTAGCACAGCCTGTTGTGGTGACATTTCACAGCACAGGCTCCAGACATCGGGCAGTACGCCTTACGCTCACCCAGTGATCTAGGTTGACTACTGCTCAGTAAAAGTGGGGAAAGGCCTGCCAATCACCCCCAGGTGTGCACGGAAGCTCTGCGGCTTCGGCCTCTGTGGCAGTAAAATGTGGGGCAGAGACCGATGAAGAAGGGCCACGACGTCACCGCTCAGAGAAGTCTGAAGCAGATGGGAGATCAGGGACACCCCCCCTCTTAAAACCACAAACTTCAAACATGCTTTCAAGAAACAAATCTGATTACGAGATGCTCTAAACACCAGAACTGAGCATAAGGCAAGTACGTTCAATTGGCTACATGGCCTTATTGGTAGTGTGATGGGCACCGTGAGCGTGGCCTCACCTACAAACCATAAGAGCTGCCTTGCCCACCTCAACCTGCACACTGCACCCCAGGCCAGCCCGCCCCACATGCTCCTGTGAACCCCCATTGAAGCCAATGGCATCTCCCCTCCAAATTGTTCTGCCCGCCTAGCTTCCGGCAGGCCCTGGGCTGGAGCTCAGCACTCAGCTCACCTGAGGCCCCTTCTCCGCTCAGGGCAGACATGACACTCCCACAAGCACCTGTTTCACAGCTCACCGACCCCTCTCGAGCTGACGGACACGGTCACCCACCAGCACGAGCAAGTAGAAGGTCAGTGACCACAGTCAGTATGCCCCGAACTCACTACTTTTCACACTGAAGACAGGCTTCAGGGCAGAAGAGGGACTGCAGGGGCCTGTGTCTGGACCAGGGGCCTAGGTAGGAATGCACATTCCTGGTCCCCCGCTCCCCCCGAGGGACCAAGCTCCTCCGTGGGCAGCCCAGGGTTTCCCTCAGCCAGCTCCCTCGGCAACTCGGAGGCCCAGGACAGCTGAGGACTAGGCCACCGAGCCACCGAACCACCGCACCATCACACAGGTAAGACTGGAAGGCCACGCGCTCTTTCAGGCTCCAAAAGGAACATCCTAAGACCCCAATCTCCATCCCCGAAGGCCGAGCAGGCATCTCCCACACACCCGCGGGGAGCCCGGCTGCACCGAGGGTAGGTGTGTCTAGAGCCAGGGGTGGGACGGACAGGCCCTGCTGCAGGGCCGGGGAGGGACCTACATCTAATTCTGGGATGGAAGATGCTGTGAAAAATGTCACAGAACAAAACAAAAATAGTAATTCTGTTTTACGGTTTTTTCCCCCAAGAAACAATTTAAACTACTAATATGGGGAAAAGTTCAGCCTGAAAACACACAATTTTGGGGCTTGTTTGAAACAGGCACTAAGTGTGACCACACCGCACATGCCTCAGACACTAGGCCGTCAGTACTACGGCGCCCACAAGGCCCACGGGCTGGTCTGTGAGTAAAGCACAGAATAAGGGAAAAAAAAAAAAAAAGGACTTTGACGTGACAATCTTGATTTCATCAAAAATTTTTCCAAAAATCTTCAGATTTCATCTTACCAATATGTCTTCTAAGAATTTAGCCAATTTCCCCCTAATGCCATTTGCTTTTTAAACAAGAGCTGAGGAGCCCCCATCGCGCTCAGGGACGTGCGCCCTCAGGGACGTGTATTCAGGGCTCCCCAGGGGCTCCTTACTTGAGCAAGTCCATCAGGTGCCTGATGAAGTCGCCCTGGCCCAGCAGCAGGTAGCGCCTCACAGCCTGCATGTGGTCCAGCAGGCTGTACTTTTTGTTGAGAACGTCCAACAGGTACTTGCTGGTCTCCAAGTAGGCGGCATCAATCTTCCCCCGAAACGCACTCTCCAGATCTGTGAACAAATCCGCAGCTGTAAAGAACAAAACAAGCACAGACGTATATAACTCATATTTTAAGATAAAACTACCAGCTCCACGCACAAACATCACCGCCCACCCCACAAAAGGCCCCGGCGACCACCCAACGGCTGCGCGTACAGGAAGGTGAATGAGCCCCAAGCCCAAGAAACCAAAGAGGCCGTCGTCTGCTGGACGCGCCGTGGGCGCCTGCGCTGTGACCCACGAGAGGCCCCGACCAGTTTGTCACTTCCTGGGCCTGAAGGCCAATTAGCTCGGACAGCACTACTAAAGCAACATCCCGCTGAAACGCTCTGGTGAGGGATGGGGTACGGGGAGGGCCGGTGCTGCGCGGCCCACGGGGTCTGGGGAATGAACACGGTGAGCGAGCTCCGAGCTGCCGCCTCTGTCACAGGCCGGGTGCTCCGCGCCCACCCGTCAGGGCGTCAGAGAGCACCCTTGACGGAAGACCTGTGGGAGGCTTTCCAGGGCACGCGAACGAGAGCGGACTGTCACCAGTGAAAAAGCCTAACTCGCGGTCGTAACACAAAAAATTGAATGGTTCCATGGTTTTACGCCGAGAAGAGAGAGCACCTGGAGGTCCCACACACCGGAACTTGTGAACGCTGGCTTGCATCTCTGTGGCACAAAACAGCTGACAAAATGAAATACCTGATTTTTCTTCTTAACCATAACAACGCTTGGGCTGAACACCCGATGCTGAGTCCAAGGTTGAGAAAAGGCAGCACGCTTGTTCAAGGTTAAGCCAGAAGAGGCAAGGCCTTTAGCACGGCGTGGCCTGGCCGTGGCCTCGCCTACCAAACAGCACAGGACGCCGGCGCTGGTTTTGCTCAATGTCCAGCACAACTGTCCCGTTAAGGAAAACCTGCTTCAGTGCTGCTGCCGCCCCAACCCCACCTGAACGTGGGCGTCCACAGCGAGGGAGCAGCCGCTACTTTCCACAAAAGGTGGGGTCCAACGACAGTAACAGGCCCGGCGTCACATTTACGGCGGGGCGGGGGGGGTGGGAAGCGGGTGGGTACCGCCGTGGACCTCGCAGCGTTACAGAAGCAAACCTCGCGCCCCGGCAGCGTGCTGACCCGGCCACCGCCAAGTCACGAAAGGCTTCCATTCCGAAGAGGAGGTCCGACGCTAACCGACCTTCACCCGCGGCCTCTCAGGAAACGCACCTCCTTGTTCCTAATGGCTCAGGCGGCCCTTACATTCTTGTCTGTCCAAATATCCAACATTTTTCACATTTAAGAAATATAAATTTGGCTTTTCCCCTTGCTTTTGTGTTACTAGCAGTTTTCCAAGCCTCGTCATCTCCAACCTTCCCAAGCCTGTTCTAAGCCTGACAGCAAAGAAAGCCATGTCCGGCAGGCGTGGCGGGGCCCAGGGTCACCGCTGTCACCGTGGCCCAGAGCAGCCCCCGGGCCTCCCGCACCAGGCGTCACCGGAGGCCTCTGTCCTTTCCTTCACGGGCGAAAATCCAGGTCTGTGGGTCTCGGCACAGCAGCGGGGCCGCACGCCGCACGCCACACGCCGCGGGGCCCGGGCTGGCCGTCCCCTCCGCGCCGAGCAAGGGGGGCGCTGTCAGCACCGTTCTCCTGGCCCCTCCTCGTGGTCCTTCCTCTTAAACACACGGATTTCCCCAAAACCTCTCTCTCTATTTTAGGAACCGAACTGCGATCTATGAATGCTTAGAGTCTACGCTAATTTGTGTGTGTGACTCACACTTGGGGCAGGGACAGGGAGGGCTGCAGCATCTGCTGCGCCCGGGACCCCGTCCTTAAGCAGCAGGGTGACACAGGCACTTCCCAAAGCCCTACACTGGCCCTGACCTTAACCTGGATTTTCTTCTTTTTTTAATGTTTATTTATTTTTGAGAGAGACAGAGACAGAGAGACAGAGTGAGTGGGGTGGGTCAGAGAGAGAGGGAGACACAGGATCTGAGGCCGGGGCTCGAACCCACGAACTGTGAGTTCATGACCTGAGCTGAAGTCAGCCACTTAGCCGACGGAGCCACCCAGGTGCCCCCATCTGTATTTTCAATGTAGCTTTTCGAATGCCCTCTGGACACCTCCTCCAGTGTGTCCTCTGGATACTAAGCATCACTCCACACTGCTGCACCTCACTCATCAGTAGGAAAATGCAAATCAAACCACAACACGGTATCACCTCACGCTTGTCAGAATGGCTAGAATCAAAGACAAGCAACGACAGGTGCTGGCGAGGACAGGGAGAAAAGGGGCCCCCGTGCACTGCTGGCGGGAGTGCACACTCGTGCCGCCACTGCGGAGAACAGTGTGGAGGCCCCCTGAAAGGTTAAAAATGAAACCACGTAGGATCAAGTAACTGCATTTGGTATTTACCCAGAGAAAATGAACTATAGAAATGATCCGTGAAAGTACAGTCTTTTTACCCAGAGAAAATGAAAACACGGATTCTACAACGTGCTCGCACCCGTATGCTCACCGCACACTGTTTAGGACACACAAGATACGGACGCAGCCCGGGTGTCCGGCGACTGGCGAAGGCTCAGGAGGTGGTGTGCGCACACCGGGGGCTATTCTCTACCTGAAGAAAGGCTACTCTGTCACTGTGGCAACATGACGGGCCGGGGGCAGACGCAGACGCCGTCGCGTACGCCTGTGTGGGACCTGAAGCAGTGGAAGCAGAGGGCAGACCTGTGGCCACCGGGCCTGAGGGAGGAGGAGGCGGGGAAGGGCACACACCCCGGGCCGGCGAGCTCGACTTCCCAGAGCGACCGCGGAGCGCAGTGCTGGTGGCGAACCGCCCGCCGTGTCTGCTGGGAGCGCGGTGTCGGTACCTCTCATTTACCACCTCCTACATCTCATTACTTAGTATTTCATTTTCTTGCACACTTTTATCCTCATACCTAGAGTATACGCTCATGAACGGCAGTCACTCTCACGAAGAGTCACGTCAAGTCACCTGTGGCTGCCACAGTGAACGGAGTCACGATGACGGCGTGAGCAGCAGACAGCCAGGACAGAAAGCCGTGCACGTAAAACACTGTGGAACCACTTCGCTGGGGCGGGCGGCAGCTGGGAAAAATGGAAGCGAGGGCAGCGGCGGACGACGGGACGGCAGGACATCGCACGCAGGCGGCCCTTTAACCAGCACTTTCCTGCTGATTTCTGAAGGAGCCGCTCTGTGTTCCGCGTGGCCACCATTACAGACATTTTTCCTTTATTTTCTTATTTTGCCATACTGTCGCTAGATCATTTTTAAAGAAAGTAATACAATTTCCTAGGAAGAGCATGCGGCGCCTGGGGGCCCAGTCAGTTAGCGCCCTACTTCAGCTCAGGTCATGATCTCATGACGCGTGGGTTCGAGCCCCGCGTCGGGCTCTGTGCTGACAGCTCGGAGCCTGGAGCTGCTGCAGATTCTGTGTCTCCCTCTCTCTCTGCCCCTCCCCAGCTTGTTCTGTCTCTCTCTTTCTCTCTCTCTCTCTCTCAAAAATAAACACTTAAAAAATTTTTTTAAAAACAAATTCCGAAGAAGAATAAAACAGCTGCACCTAGTCCAAGACTTACTGGTTAACTCCACATAAAAAAGGGAATTCAAAATTTACACGGTAATGTTACACACGTCACACTGAGTGTGAAGGTATTTCAGATAACAATTCGAAAACTCTGTCAGTCCTACTGGACAAAAAACACTTCAGGCAATAGATAGACGCATGCGCCACCGCCCCGTACCGTCCTGGGGCGAGTCGGCAGACTTGGTCACAGCTATCATCTTTGTGGTGGGCGTCTGGTCGTGACAGACCTGGTGCAGGAAGTTTATTGACTTTCCAATCAAAAGGACCTAAAAAGGAAAATATCCTCCAGTTACCGTGACGTAAAAATGATTAATCATCCAACTACTTCAAATATTCATAAGCAACAAATCGACTATTAATTTGAAATGAAGTCACAGAGGGGCGCCTGGGTGGCTCAGCTGGTAAAGCTGTCAGCCCAGGTTATGATCTCACGGTTTTGAGTTCAAGCCCCACGTCAGGTTCTGCACTGATTAGGATTCTCCCCCTCTTTCTCTTTTTCAATCTCTACCCCCCCCCAACTCATGCTATGTCTGTCTCAAAATAAATAAAGTTTAAAAATATTTTAATTGGGGCGACTGGGTAGCTCAGTCGGTTAAGCGTCCGACGTTCGCTTAGGTCAAGATCTCGCGGTTCGTGGGTTCGAGCCCCGCGTCGGGCTCTGTGCTGACTGCCAGCTCGGAGCCTGGAGCCTGTTTCATTCTGTGACTGCCTCTCTCTCTGACCCTCCCCTGCTCACGCTGTCTCTCTCTCTCTCTCTTTCTCTCCTAGAAATAAATAAAACATTAAAAAAATTTAAAAAAATAAAAAATTTTTAATTGTTTTTTGGTTAAGTAACAGGACATCTGGGATGGCATCAAGGGAACTCCAGGAACTGAAAAGACGGTTACTAACAAATACATATTAACATGTCAACGTATTCGACTAATACACTCCTGTCCGAGACGCACCGGCTGCCACACACACAGGGCCACGACAGCCACGCTCGCTCCCTCCCGGCCTCACCTTCCGGGACTGGTCCATGGTAATGAAGGAGGGGATCATCGACTTCCGCAGCGTGTACTTGTCCTGCCACAGCCGGTCCGTCTTGACTGCTGGATCCGAGGCTACGAAAAACTGAGAGCAGAGGCACGGCCGCGTCAGTGCGTGGCGCTCACGGCCAACGGCTCGCTACCAGCGACCCCGAGGCAGTCATCCTGAAGGAAAGCTCTCCAGGCACGGGAGACTCACCCCTCACAGAGCAAAACCGGTCTTAAAAACCGGTTTGGATACATCGCTCTCAAAATGGAATCACAAACATCGCAGACTTTTTAAACACAAGCCTAACCACACAGGCCGCTCCTTGAGGGTTCATGACCCTCACTCCGGGCACAATCACCACCTCTGCTGTGCTCTGGGTCAGGGGGCCGCCCCGTCTGCCTCGGTGGAAACCTGCAGGCATCCAGGGGTGCGGTGCGGTGCGACGGCCCCTGTGCTCCGCTGACCCCTCCTGCCCTCGCGCAGCCCCCCGCTGGCCCGGCCCCGCGGAGCCCCCGGGTCAGGAACACAGAGGTGCCGGAGACCACGGACCCTGCTCCTGGGCTGCTGCCTGCAGGCAGACCTGGGCATGCGGGTGGCCGGCAGCTGCCCGTCTGGTGACGTGGCAGGAAGCGACCTTCCTGAGAGCCACCTCTGCAGAGGCTTCTCCCATCTGCTGTGCTCCTCACCTGCGCTGGGTCCACTGACCAACCAGACACCTGACGTGAGAAAAGGCATGAGGCTGTTCTCATGTCTCAGTCCTTTGTCCTTTTTTTAAAAAAATGTTTATTTTTGAGAGAGACAGAGCATTTTGGAGGGGGGGGAGGTCAGAGAGAGGAGACACAGAATCTGAAACAGGCTCCAGGCCCCGAGCTGTCAGCACAGAGCCCGACGCAAGGCTCGAACCCACGAACTGCGAGATTGTGACCTGAGCAGAAGTCAGACATTCAACCAACTGAGCCCCCAGCCGCCCCTCAGTCCTGTGTCCTATTAGGTTCGTGCTTTTGTCTCAATAAACTCAATTTCTACTAGAACTGCTGAGTCAAATCAATTTTTCATCTTTAGAGACACGCCATATTCCCCTTCCCTCCCCAAAAGCCACGTCCACGGACACTCCCACAAGCGGGACGCTCCCAGGTCTGCACTGTCGCCCATGTGAGACTGCTCGTCAGATGGTGGTGTCGCGGCTGCCTGTACCGTTACTATTCTGACACAGGAAGTGGGGCCCATTTCCATAATGCTGATGGCCGTTTGCTTTCATTCTCCCATAAACTGTCTTTTCATCTCCTCAACCATCTATCAATGCCGTCCTTTTCTTATCAATATATGAAAATTCTGTTATATTAGGGAAAACAACCATTTGTGGATCAAGTATTACAAATTTATTTTCTCCAAGTTAATCATTTGGCACCATTTACAGTATGTTCCATGCTTTTGCTTTGTTCCATTTCTGTTGTGGAGGTAAATGTCTTCCTACGATCTTCCCATTTCTAGATTATGGATAATTTTCTTTTAGTAGTCCCATCCTGTTATCTTTGTTACTTAGGTCTTTCATCCCTCTAGAACCTTCCTTGGATAAAATGTCGGGGTCAGTGTTTCCTTCTGGGTGGCATCGTTTCTCCATCGACCACACTAGCACCTTCTCTGTAACACACCACCCTTACCTCCGAGCCAGGGTGCCTCCACAGAAGCTGTCACTATAATTAACTGCATCCGAAGATTAAAAAAGGGAAAAGTTGACTGATCAAGAGAGAGGAGGTACTGGATAACATCTGTGTTTCCCAGCCTCAACGGTGGCCAGTGGATTTGTGTTTTCTCAGCATGAACGCGGATTTACGAGCATGTATGTTTCAATCCACTAGAGTTACTATCCTTACTGGCGTTCCATCCTGCTTTCCCTTCAAGCTGGCTGCTCGGTCCTGTAGACGTGACCGGAGCTGTCTTCCTTGCTTCTCATACGGAAGGTGCCCCAGGCTCCCCTCACTCCTTTCTCCTCTGCACCTAGGATCAGCCACTCCTCCCAGGAGCCGGAGCTCCTCTGAGGGAGAAGTGGCACGTGGTCCACACCTCAGTACGTGGTAGTATCTTAACATGGAAGCTGGATGATTGGAGACTCCGCACTGGCCACGTTAAACAAGACAACCCAGTTCCCCAGTGGGACCGCAAAATCCACTTAAATCGTAACATACCTCTCTGGTGATTCTTCCACAAGTTCTAAATGCACAACGCAGACTAAGGCGTGTCCATAGAAACAGGAGAGATTTAAAGAATTTTAAAAATATTTTTGGTAATTATATAGCAATACAAAATTGATGGTTTCCTAGCAAAACATAAATAACCAAAAAGAGAAAGAGAGAACTCGAAATCAGAAACATAAAATGCTATCACTATGGCACAGTACCTACTTAACTTTAAAATAATGTATCATTCTTGGGGTGGCGGGGTGGCTGGGTGGCTCAGTCGGTTGAGCATCTGACTCTTGATTTCAGTTCCGGTCATGATCTCACAGTTTGAGTTCGAGACCCGCCTTGGGTTCTGTGCTGACAGTGTGGAGCTTGCCTGGGATTCTCTCTCTCCCACTCTGCACCTTCCCCACTCACACACGCACACACTCTCTCTCCCTCTCTCTCAAAATAAAAAAGCTTAAAACAAAAAAGATGTTATTCTAGACCACAGAAAAATATACAGAACATTTATTTTATGGGTCTAATATAACACTAGTAAAACCTGATAAAAATTATACCAAAAATGAAAACTATAGGCTAATTCCATTTATAAACATAGATGAAAAAATATAAATAAAATATTATCCTTGTATTACTGGAATAAGGTACTTTTGGTCAGAGCATACCACACTGCCAATATACTTCTAATTTTTTTTTATGTTTATTTTTGAGACAGAGAGAGAAAGAGAGAGAGAGAGAGACACAGAGCATGAGCGGGGGAGGGGCAGAGGGAGAGGGAGACACAGAATCTGAAGCAGCTCTAGGTTCCATGTTGTCAGCACAGAGCCCCACACAGGGCTCGAACCACGAACCACAAGATTATGACCTGAGCCGAAGTTGGACGCTTAACCTAATGAGCCACCCAGGCTCCCTGAATACACTCCTAAAGATAAGGGAATATATAACAAATTATAAAATAGTATCAGGTAGTCACTAAAAATAAAGTTCATTTTTAATTATTACAAACTCTTCTGGGTATTTGATGAAAAGTACAGATCTTCCTCCTGGGGAAAAAAATGTATACTTCCACAAAATACAGTTTTCTGTGCTATTCAGGAGTTTCAGAGATCACGCTTACGAGGCCCTGGTATAGAAGAATAAAATTTCATGGCATGAAATTTTCATTACTAAATAGCCCCCACTGTATCTGGTTAAGCAGGAATGCAAAGTAGTATGTTTCAGAAATACATTCAGTGAAGGTTGAAAAGAAATTTTTCATTATTTACTTCAAATTAAAAGAAAAAGTAAAAATAAAGGTTACAAAGTACTACGCAGGCACCATATCTGATACACACATAGAAAACCACATAAGAATACACTATAAAAAGAAATATACAAAAATATTAACAGCTTATCTGTTCATGATGGGATTACTAATAAATTTTCTGTTCATACGCTCAAAAATTTTTAATTATTCAAATATTTTTAAATCAAAAAAATATTGTTAAAAGAATCGAGTAATTAAGGCCAATGAGGTGCCAGTAAAAACGGTGCTCGGTAACATCACCTCCTCACAGCAACCAACAAAACACACATCTGTCTCCTGTTCACAGAAATCTACTCCTCAGGGTAAATACTTAAGAGAACAAAATTCCTAATGGTGTTAAGGTCTTACTCGATCCTTGTCAAGTCAGGGCCACATGGGATCAACAACACACAGCACAGCCACCGTCCTTTATAAGCAGGTATGTGAATAAATGCCGAGTTTGGGACCATGAGGATGAGATCAGATTTCTTTTCTTTAGGTACAAACTAGTACTTATTGATCTCTGCACTTTTAGATTTTTTGACTACTATTCCCTTTCTAATTTTAAACACATCACTAACGACTGCTCTGAGGGATAATGGGTACCTCGATCAGAAGCGATCATCACGTTAAGATCTACTTAAACCACCCCTGACACCAGCCCACCAGCCCCCCACAAGTCCCGTGAAAGGTCACCGGGTCACCGTGCCAGGACTGCTCCCGAGCCCGCCACTCAGCAGATGACAAGGCTGCTGTCTTTGTTATCAGTTACGCACGTAAACGGAAGAGTTAGCTCCCACAAACAACACGCTAATTCATCCTGATAGATGGGGTGCAGCCGGCTTTTTATCAGTATGAGCAATAAGACAATTTAATTTAAAAGATAAAAAACTCAGACAATTCAGTCATCTTTAGAAATTAGGGAAGCGTCACCCCATCGAGGGCAAAGTAGTATGCAATCACTCTCCGGCAAACACTGAGAGGAATAGGTCCATCCTGGCATTTAATTAATCCTCTGAAAAATATATAGTTGCAGAAGAAAAAAAACCAAGGTCAGAACATAATTGCTTTTATTTCACTGATGCATTTTCCACTCAAGGTTCTTTACTTTTCACCATGTGTCAAACACAGAAAGAACGGAGAAAAAAATATAACATAATTGTACCATGATTTCTCATTAACTGTTGGACAAATGCCAAGGTCTCCCTACTAAAAACAGAAATGAAGAGGGTAATTTTCTTAGCAAGCAACATAGCTTCTAAGAAACAGCCATCATTACACAAAGACCTCAACCCCAAATGGCAACAGGCAGGCCCCCCCCAGCGCCCCTGGGCCCCCCCCGCCCAGAGCCCCTGCAGCCCCCCCCAGCACCCCTGCGGCTCCCCCCACCCAGCGCCCCTGCAGGCCACGCAGGCTCTGCACTGGAACCGGAAGGGTCGCACACACAGTAAGCAGGAAAATCCCAGCCTGTCAAGGGAGGGGCTGGAAGTGCCAAAAAGCTATATATTATATTATATTATATTATATTATATTATATTATATTATATTATATTATATTATACTATATTATATTATAAACTTTTAAATTCAGTAATCCTTAGAAAAAATACACAAGAAACAGAATAACAAGAGTCTGGACGCACCGCAGCCGCTCCACGGAGCAGTCACCACCTATCCCACCCAGTCCGCTCCACGGACCCTCCTTCCAGTTTAAAGATGTAGACCTTCAGAGTACTTACAGAGCATTTAAGTAAACATTTGAAGTTTGGAAATTTTTGAATTCTGAAAGCAAGAAAGCTTACATTTGCCTCTTTCCCTTCTGTGTTTGCTCCCAGTTGAAGTCCCTCACCCTTTCACAAGAATTCTCCAAAAAGCAAAAAATAAAAACAAAGAAGATTAACGGTGAACTATTGGCATAATATGTTCACGTCATCACTCAGGGCAGAAAACCCATGTGAGCTACTTTAGCCCTCACAGTTTCTCCATGTTTTTTCATTTGTACCACTCTGTAACCAAAGATAAGTAGAAACTTCCCCCAAATGTTGAAAGTACTTAATCACTTAAGAATCTGTAAGTTCTTACAGCGCTCCACATGTGCCCGCCCTTCCACGTCATAACAGCACACGGTGCGCACGGTACAGCCCTGCTGGGGGGCGCAAGGGCCCTATGCTTTTACAACTCGCAGCGAACCTGCCGCCGGGCCCAGGGGCGGTCCTGAAGGGCTCCATTCCAGACACGGCCAGGCTCGGAGGCCTCTCCCTCACTCTTGGGTTGCAAACGGCCAAACCCAGAGGCAGCTACGACGGACCACTGCAGGGGAGAGAGACCAGCCTTTCCAGGGAAACTGGGGAAACCTGGCACACGGAAAGAGCTTGCCAGAAGGGCCAACGTAACTGGAGCTCTGAACAGCCAGCAACAGAGACACTGGGACCCCCTGCAATCAGTCGGAGCCTAATGCAGGAAAGTGAGGAGTGGACAGCTGGGTCAGAGTAAGAAGGGCCAAGAGCAGAGAAAGATCCCGATCCCACCCCTGACCGGCATCTATTGCGCCCCCAGCCCCCCCCCACCCCTGGCCCAAGGCAGAACCGGCGCTTCAAGTACAAGCTCACACCTGCGTTAACTCTTCAGAAAACTAGCTCCCGTCCACGTTTTTTGGGCCAGGTCATGACTTTTCTTGTAGCTATTATTCTAACTGGGGGGCTCCTCACCTGGGGTCCACGGCACAGAAGGCAGAAGGGTCTGTAAACGTGGAAGGGTTGGGAATTACACTTTATTGGCACTAACTTCTATTTGAAATTTAACTCTTCCTTCCATTACAAATGCAAATAACAAAGCACAGTACCTGTGACTTTGTCACCAAAAGAAATCACCTATTCTCACACCGCCTGCTCAAGCTGGTGCACAGATCGGGAACAGCCGACGGCCCTTCTTACTGAACGCGCTGATAAAAGCAAACGTCTGCTACTGTACCGCTGATCTAAAGGTCTGGAAACACTACATCAACAGACTTCTCTACCAGGCAATTTCACTATTCTTCATTGGCGAGGACACTTTTTCTCCCCCTCACAGAAAAACTCCCAAGAAACTACTGTACAAGTGAGAGCCGGGGTGGACTAAGGAGCACTCTGCCCCCCTCCCTCTCGCCACCTCAGCCGGCCTGGCACACTCGGTCTCTGTCCCGCTCAGTCTGGCCGGCGCCACACAGAACCGCAGGGTGGGCGCCCTGGGGTCTCGGGCTTCGCTGTGCCTCTGAGACACCCTCGTGCCCATGTCACTGTCCACGTCAAATCTCCCTATGAGGTTCCCAAAAGGCAGCCAAAGGAACCAGAGGCTGGGAACAGCCAGGCCTGGTGACAGGTATCAAGGGGCCCCTGCAACCACCACTGAGGCAGGATCAAGACTCAGCAAAGGAGGAAAGTTAAACCTTAGGAGCCGGACGCGGCTGGCACGCCTTCGCCTGGTACGGTTACCGTTTCAACCATTTCAGAGTGAGAATTCAGTGCTTTAATATCATCCACTGCAAGGCTGTGCGACCACCATCGCCATCCAAATCCAGAACACCCTCAGCGTTTGCAGAAACTCAATGTCCATCAGGCAATGACCTCCCCTACCCTTCTCTCCTCCCATCAGGCAATGCACCCCCACCCCTCTCTCCTCCACAACCCCTGACAAAACTAACCTTTCCGTCTGACTTGGCCTATTCTGCACATTTCACTAAATGAAATCATACAACATGTGACCTGCATCTGGTCTGTATCTCTCAGCCTGACGTTTTCAAGATTCATCCGTGCCGTAGCACGCATCAAAGTGCCACTCTTTCTTAGGGCTGAACAATCCATTCTGTGGTATAGACAGACCACCCGTTAGATGACAGACGCCACACTGCCTCCACTTCACGACTGTCCTGCCAGTGACGAGGCCTCTGTGACAATCGCCTCTCTTGGCACATCCCTGGGACGGCTGGGGGTGCACGTAGCTTCCCGAGGGGACACCAGCCCTGCTCCCCAGCGGCCACACCGCCGTGTCCCCAGCGGCACTGCACCAGGGCTCCACGGTCGCCAAATCTCCACCAGCACTTGTTATGTTCCAGCCTGTGCTCTGGCCCAATGCCATCCCCGCGAGTGGGGTAGGACAGCCACCTGTGGTTTCCACTCACGCTTCCCTCACGACTAACGTTGAGACCCGTCCTGTGCGCACCGGCCTTCTGCAGATCTCGTCTGGTAAAGTCAATTTCCAATTGTGATGTTTATCTTTTTGGTCCTGAGTTGTGATGGTTCTTTATATATTTTGCATACTGGCCCCTTACCACATATGTAATTTGCAAATATATTCTCCCATGCTGTGTTTTTTTCACTTTCTCCATAATGTCCTTAAATGTAATTCTGATGAAATCCAATTTATGTTTTTGTTTTGTTGCTTATGCTTTTGGTCACATGTCCAATCCACAGTCCCAGAGACTGACACACAGCTTTAGCTGTGGGATTTACTTTGAGTTACTTTTTATACATGGTATGCAGTTGAGCTCCGAATTCACTGTGTGTGTGGACGTCCCGCTGGCCTAGCACCACCTGCTGGAAAGACCATTCTTCCTTCACTGAGTGGTTTTGGAGCACTTGCTGAAAACCGCCAAACAGACATGGATGCATGTGCTTCTGGACTGTGGACCCTATACTCGTGCCGGAACCACTCCTGTGCTTTCCGTGCACTGTAGTGTGCTGTGAAAACAGGACGTGGGAGTCCTCCAACTTCGTTCTTCGTTTCAAGTGCATGTAGCTTTCCAGGCCCCATGCACTTCCATAGGACTCTGAGGACCGGCTTTTCCATTTCTATGACTGAGGCCACTGGAATTTTGGTGGAGATCACATCAAACGTGAGATCGTCTGGGGTAGTACTACTATTTTAACAGTATCACAGAGGGGCGCCTGGGGAGCTCAGTCGGTTAGGTGTTCAACTTCAGCTCAGGTCATGATCTCATGGTTCATGAGTTCGAGCCCCACGTCGGGCTCTGTGCTGACAGCTCAGAAGCCTGAAGCTGCTTCGGATTCTGTCTCCCTCTCTCTCTGTCCCTCCCCTGCTCGCTGTCTGTCTCTCTCTCTCAAAAATAAAGTTAAAAACATTTCTGATAAAACAGTATCACGTCTTCCAAACCATAAACGTGAAGCACCATGCATTTAAGTCTGCCTTCATTCCTTTAACAGTTTTATAATTTTCAGTACAATTCTTCCACTCTGTTTAATTTCTCCCCAAGTATCTGATTAATTCTGACACTGTCATACACAGAATTGTTAGTTATTTTTGGATTGTTTATTGCCAAGTATATAAAAATAGAACTGATTTTTATGTACTGATCTTGTATCCAGCTAATTTGGCAAGAGTGTTTATTAGATGTGGATTGTGAACACTTTAATTTTCTATATATAAAATGATGTCATCTATGAGGAGAAACAGTTTTACTTCCTTTGCAATCCGAGTATCTTTGTTTTCCAGCTGCTCCCTCATCAAATGCCCTGATGGGAACATCCAGCTTCCGGTGCGATACTGAGTAGGGTGAAGAAAATCGAAGCGAACCACTCTGTTGCTGATCTGGAGAGAGTACACCCCCTTTCACCACTGTGATGTTACCTGTTAGCGTTTCACAGACGCCCTTTATTAGGTGAGGAAGTTCCTTTCTATTCCTCCTGTGAGTGTTCTGATCATGAAAGAGTGCTGAGTTTCATCAAATGCTATTTCCGCATCGACTAAGATGACGGTATGTTTCTCCCTCATCACCTTCCTTGTGCTGAACTACCCCTGTGTTCTTGGGGGGAAATCTCACCTGGTCATGGTGTACAGTCCTTTAAACTTCGAATCCATTTTTTAGTACTTGATGAGGACTTCTGCGTCTATATCCATAAAGGATACTGTTCTGTAGTTTTTTTGAGTTGTCTTTCTCTGGCTTTGGGACCAGAGTAATAGTAGCTTCATAAAATGAGTAAAAAAGTGTTCTTTCCTCAGTCTTCTGGTAGAGTTTCAAAAGACTAGTGTTAACTTTTTATATATTTGGTAAAACTCACCAGTGAAGCTATCTAGCCCTGGGCCCTTTACTGGGAAGCGGAGATTACGGGCTCACTCTCCTCACCTACTACAGGCCTGTTCAGAGTTTCCCTTTCCCCAAGACTCCGTGTCAACAGTCTGTATTTCTAGGAGCGCTCAGGTTTTATTTCTGGAAATGACTTCGTTTCTCCACAATTTCTGAGGTGGAGTTTTGCCGGACACAGAATTCCTGCCTGGCAGATACTCCTTTCAGCATTTTGAGTGGATCTCCCTACGGCCTCGCGGCCCCATGGCCTGAGGGGCGGGCCACTGCCCACCGCATCGAGGGCCTTCTCGAGTTTCCGAGGACCCTCTGTCTTCCCGCAGCTCGTTCACCAGGCAGCGCCCGCGGACCTGTGGCGCCCCCTGCGCGTCCGGCACCACAGTGTCTCAGACTCTCCCCCTCCTCCTCTCCTCCTGCTCCTCGTAGGGGTCGCCTCAGCCGGTGTGCCCTCGAGGCGCAGCCCCCTGCCCCACCTGCCGCTGAGCCGCACTAGTGGTTTTTCCTCACCTCGGTCACTGGACTTGTCATCTCCACAATTTCCACTTTGGGTCCTTTTTACAATTTCTATTCATCCATATTTTGTTTTTTCTCTGGTTACAGAGAGTAGCATCTCCTTATGCAGATAGTTAAACTACTTTTACTTTCTGGAGGAGCGAGGGCGCGTGAGTGGGGGAGGGAGCAGAGGGAGAGAGACAGAATCCCACGCAGGGCCCACGTTCAGCACAGAGCCCGACGCAGGACTCAGTCCCACAGCACTGGGATCGTGACCTGAGCGGAAATCAAGAGTCAGACACTCAACCGACTGCACCACCCAGGTGCCCCTAATAAATTACTTGTAAATGAGTGGTTACATAGGAGTCACGTGTAGCTACTTACAGGTATACTTGAAGAAATATGATTTTAAACTAAGTTATTTTATAACTAAGTTATAACTCATTACACGATTGAGGGAAAATTAACCAATGTAAGAACTGAAGAGACAATGGGGCGCCTGGGTGGCTCAGTTGGTTAAGCATCCGACTTCGGCTCAGCTCATGATCTCACAGTGTGCATGTTCGAGCCCTGCATCGGGCTCTGTGCTGACAGCTCAGAGCCTGTGGGCTGCTTCAGATTCTGTGTCTCCCTCTCTTTCTGCCCCTCCCCCACTTGTGCTCTGCCTCTGTCTCTCAAAAATAAATAAATGTTAAAATAAAAAAAAACTGAAGAGACAAAAATATCTAAATTTTAATCATACAAAGATCAAACACAAAATGTAATTGTCTAAACTGTCAAATTCTTATGGTAAATATATTAAAGTAAATTAAAGAGAACTTCCCAAATTTAGTCAATACTGAAAGGAACATTTATAAATGTATGGTTGAACAGAAAAAGGAAAAGTCGAAGACCACCACAATCTAGAGAAAGACCACAGACGTAGCAGGGCCAGTGGATGTCCAAATTGTATCCAGTGCTCTTCTTACATTAATTAACAGCAAGTGACATGCTGCGCACTTGCTACCGCCTGCCTCCTCACACGTGCACAAGCCCATGAGTTGGCACCGCTGTCACACACGCACGGGAGATGTGGAAGCGGGGGCTCGCGGGGCCTCGAGTACCCGCCCAGGACTCGGAGCCTTTAGAACTGAAGCCACAGTCGAACCCGAGCCCGTGAGCCCGGCGTGCAGAGCCGAGAGAGCGGAGTTCCCAGGCCCCCGCGGCGCCGCGCGAGCCGCCCGCCGGCCCGGGGGCCCCGAGCAGCGGGCCCGCAGCCAAGGGCAGAATCTGTTTCACGTCAAGGACTCGCGTTAGTGCGACAGTCATCGTGCGTTTCTGAGAAACCCACCAGCACGAGGGCAGCAGACAAGATCACGTGGGTGCAGAGTTACTAGCAGATAAAAACTTTCAAATCCTGAACCTGCTGCAGCCTCCCCTAACCTCAGATGCCACGTCGGAATGTCAGTAACTACCCAGCCTTAAATTAAAAAAAAGAAAAAAAAAAGACGAATTTACTGTAGCGCAATGTGTATTCAAGGTAATCTGAGGAAGTGTACCTAGAGTGCTTTACAGTTCTGTCAACTCTTCTAGAAGCCTGAAGCTATACAAAAAGAAAAACATTTAACAATAACTTTATCAACAAGACAAGATCTGAGATTAGGCTGAAGTGATCATGTGAGCTACTGACTGAATACTGAACTCGACAGACAGGGTGATTTATATTTTACCCTTAAACACATAAGACCTAACGTTTGCCTTATACACATCCCAGGCGACAAGACCCCAAAGTGACTCTGCCCCATCTCGGAGAGTTTGCTTTGTTCTCACCTCGGTGAGTCGATGTTCAAAAACAGCCAAGAAAACGGTCTAGAGGAAAATCAATTCGGAAGTCAGTGCCCAACTCTCTCTGCACTTTCCATCGATTCTCCGGCCCCACAATTAGCACCAACAAAATAAATAAACAAATAGGCCCAAATCACACACAAGGCAGACAATCAATAACCAACTGGTGGTACTTTGAAGGACTGTTGAAAACTCAGACACACACAGTGAATTAATGGTGTAATTAAGGACTACTTTAAAAACCTGGCTGCTGGAAAATGCAAACTAAATTATCCTCAAGAAGAAGGACAAAAGCATTGCAAATTAGAAATTAGGTATTAAATTTTAAAAAGATTAGCCACCATGTGGCTTTAGTCTTTGTTTTAACTGACAGCAACATGTATCACAATCGGGCCCAGAACTGCAAGTCCTATCCCAACCTCGGAGGAATACCAGCTTCATCAACTGGCCAGCAGCTGTTTAAAGGATTAGCATCACCCAGGGGCGCCTGGGGGGCTCAGTCAGTTAAGCGTCCGACTCTGTTTTGGCTCAGGTCATGATCCCAGGGCTTGTGAGATCGTGCCCCATGTCGGGCTCTGGACTCGTGAGACAGAGCCCTGCACCGGGCTCTGGGCTGACAGTGCAGAGCCTGCTTGGGATTGTCCCCCTCACTGCCTCTCTCTCTAAAACACATAAAATTTTTTTCAATATTTATTTATTTTTGAGAGAGAGAGAGACAGAGAGACAGAGCATGAGCAGGGAAGGGGCAGAGAGAGAGGGAGACACAGCAGCCAAAGCAGCTCCAGGCTCTGAGCTGTCAGGACAGAGCCCGATGTGGGGCTCGAACCCACAAACCGCGAGATCATGACCTGAGCCGGAGTCGGCCGCTTAAGCAACTGAGCCACCCAGGCTCCTTTAAAATAAATAAACTGAAAAAAAGTTTTAGTTTTAGAAAGCTAATATCACCCAAATTCATACTATTAATTATTGTCTAGGGAAGGAGATGGAATACAAAATTTTTTTAAATAAAAAAGTGACAATTTTTCATCTTTTTATAATTTTTTTCCTCTGTACATATAAATCTTTTGTTTCTGAATGCTATTCCAGGAAAATGTGGACTCTGTTTATCCAGAACTGAGAGGATTCAATTAAGGAAGGATTTAGGGGTATACACACTTCCTGGACAAGAAAGATTTGGGGGTGCACATGCTTCCCAGACAATGATTTGGGGGTACACATCCCATACAAGGATTTGGGGGTGCACACTTCCTGGACAAGAATGATTTGGGGTGCGTGCTTCCCAGACAAGAAGGAATTGGGGGTGCACACACTTCCTGGACAAGAAGGATTTGGGGTGCACACTTCCTATATAAGAAAGATTTGAGGGTACACACTTCCCGGACAAGAAAGATTTGCAGCGCACACTTCCCGGACAAGAAGGATTTGGGGGTGCACACACTTCCCAGACAAGAAGGATTTGGGGTACACACTTCCCAGACAAGGATTTGAGGGTGCACACACTTCCTGTATAAGGATTTGAGGATGCACACTTCCTGGACAAGAAGGATTTGCAGTGTACACTTGCTGTACAAGGATTTGGGGGTGCACACACTTCCTGTACAAGAAGGATCTAGAGTGCACACTTCCTGGACAAGAAGGATTAGGGGTACACACACTTCCTGGACAAGAAGGATTTGAGGCTGAACACTTCCCGTACAAGAAAGATTTGCAGTGCACACTTCCCAGACAAGAAGGCTGTGGGGTGCGCACACTCCCCGGACAAGAAGGCTGTGGGGGCGCGCGCACTCCCCGGACAAGAAGGCTGTGGGGCGCACACTTCCTGCTGGGCGCTGAGTTCTGGGCTGCGCTTGTTCCCCAGTAACAGGACACGGCAGGAACGGCCAGGCTTTTCAAGGCAGTTGTCTGACGACCAAATGGACACGCTGCCTACCTGCCCCCCAAAGGCGGCCCAGCTGGTCTGGAAGGGGCGCTGCGTGACCACCAGGGAAGTAAATGTCTCGTGTATAACGTTAATATACTGACCAAATGAGAGGAGGATCCTGAACAGAGCATGAGCCATAACAATTTTTTCAAAAATCGGGCTGAAATACCACAAAAACGAAGTATTCCGTAGGTGTGTGTCTTGCTGATATTTGCGCTCCCCGGGGCGCTGCGAACACTTTGTGCACTTCTCAGCTGTTGTAGCTATTTTCCTAGAACAGTGAAAGGGATCTACTGACTCCCACAAATAAGGCAGTCCAGAGGACGCATGGAGATCAGGTACGGTTCCATCAGGGCTCTGGTCTCCAGAAACCTAACTTCTAAAGGCTGCTTTATAAAAGATTATCTTTTAATTCTGTAAGATCCAATTTCAATGGGTAATAAACAGGCCCCCAAACTGAAAATAATAGTATTCGGAGCTTTTTATTTCCAGCTCACAAGGTGGTCAAGCTACTCCTCACATGCCTATGTAGCCAAGCACGGCTTGCCACACAACCTATAACGCAAAAAGAACACACCCACGTCCTAAAAAGAACGTTGGTCATTTCCTTAAACACAAGATCACTGAGACGCTCCTAAGCTCAAAAATGACTCAAAGCTCAGATGATTTTCCTCACTGTGGTAATGGTGAGGAGCTTCAGTAACCACGTACACAATCAAGGACACAGATTGAGAAACAGCTGCCAAAATCACACCATCCAGTCATTACAGGAGAACAGGCCTCGACCGCATCAGAAGCGGCGTCTCCCTGTGTCAAGGGACAAGCACGGGCGCATGACCCGGACGTCCCCTCACTGCAGAAGTGAGGCCGGCTCGCACTGCGCGGTGGGAGAATCAGTCTCCACTTAATCTGGAACAGGTAAGTCTGACTTCAAGTTCTAATTAAATAAATGACTATGGCATTTTCAAAAAGTCGTACCTAAGCTAAAGACCCAGACTTCAGCTCAGTGAATACAAGCCACCCTACTGCGGGCGTGGAGAGGTGCGCACATGCAAACCCCAAAGCTCCCTTTACATAAAATTTAAAGCAAGACCAAACAAGTCGGGTGTCAGAAGTTAGGCTGGTGTTCAGCCTTCAGGAGCAGGAAGGGGCAAGGACTTGGGGCCGGGGGCGGGATGACAGGTACCGGCCGGCCCTGGAGGGCAGCTGGCTCTGACCGTAGCATCAGGCGTGACACTCACCACCATGTACCCCGCTGTGTGTGTCCACACCGGGAGGTACGATGAGCCGAGTGATCGGGAATAACACCACTTCCACCCGAGACAGACGAGGCTAAACAATGTGTGCGAGCCTACAGCAAAGCAAAACAAAATCTTCACAGAATGCAATTTTTATAAATTGCATATTAAAAAAGTTAAAAATAATAGAATAACATAAATCTAAACAAAAGAGATTAAATGTATGGCAGGGCAGACCCTGGGAAAGGTGTGAAATTCCTCATCTTAATGACAGGACTGGATTCAAGAAACTGGCTTATTCCCAACCCTTGCATTTAGGAAACTACAGGTCGGGGCGCCCGGGGGGCTCAGTGGGTTAAGCATCCAACTCTTGGTTTCCACTCAGATCATGATCTCATGGTTCTTGAGTTCAAGCGCCATGTCGGGCTCTGTGCAGACAGTGTGGAGCCTGCTTGGGATTCTGTCTCCATCTCTCTGCCCCTCCCCACTCTCTCTCTCAAAACAAATTAAAAAAAAAAAAAGGTCAAACTAAGTTCTGACAGATACCAAGGTAACCATTAGTAAAATGAAAGCATAGTATATTTTCAAAGCTTTCAATTCATAATTTTTTAAAAAGATAACTCATTTAGCTAAAGTATGAAAACGTTTCTTCTTAATCTATACAGATTCACTGTGTAAGCCCTATAAATAGAAAAAAACTTTGAGAGAACTGACAAGCTGATTCTAAATTCACATCTAAGCAGAAATGGCACAAACAGCAAAGATACTATGGGAAAAGCTCCTACCAAACATCAAACCATAAAGCGATGGTTATTTAAGTCATATTGACAAATAGCAAAAAACAAAACAACTCAAAAAGAAAGAGTCCAGACAGACTCGGTGCACAGGGGATTCAGTGGACAGTCAGTGCGGCGGAGCGAGCCCTGGGGCAGGCCAGCAGGTGAGTCTGTGACTCTGCACTGCTCTCGTAACTCCTCCCTACCAGAGAAGCAACGTGAAAATAAACAGAAGAAAAATAATTTAGAAAGAGCAACCACAGACACAAGATACCCAAACGTATAAAACCACGCCATGATTCAAGTCTAGAAAGACAGACAAATCCACACAAAAAGTGGGTGAAGGACAGGCCCAGTGACTGGTAGAATAACGGTAACGAATAAGTGAGCGGAAGCTGGTCAACCTCACTGGTCACAGTAAGGACCCAAGACGCCGCCCCTCCCACGTTAGAACCCGGTGACGGGAGCCCGGGCCAGGTGGAGAAGGGGACCCACAGGGGGCGGGGGGCCTGGCACGGCTGCTCCAGCGCAGGGAAGGGCAGGAGCCAAACTACAAGGAGGCGCTGGCTCCGCGACAGCCGCCCGCCCCGCCCACAGGGCCGACCGCAGAGAAGCCCCCAAGTCCGCACAGGGAGGCACGTAGAAGGGCTCTTTTCAGTGACACTCAGGAGGTTACGGCTACAAAGACCGTCACCCGCATCAGTACAAGACGCTACACAGAAAACGGGCGTCCATCTTTTCTACACGTAGTAACAAAGGACAACTCTAACGCGGCCACGAAGGAGCTACAGGCCACGCGGAGCGACCCTCACAGCACCTGCCCCTGTAGACACCGCCCGCCTGCACCAGAGGCGCCCGAAGCCACTCCTGACGGCCGGTGTTGCAGCCACGCCGGTTTAAAGAGCCACTGGTCCCCGCACAACTGGTCACGCGGAGACTACGGGACCGCAGCACGGATTTCAAGTTCATCCACGAGAAACAACGTGGAACCAGGAGGCCGGCCTTCTGCTCAGCCGCAGGGGAGCCCCCACACCCCCAAGGCCACATCAGGGCATCTTCAGGGCAAATGCCATGCTCCCCTACAAGGCACGGAGAGTTGGGGCGCCTGGGTAGCTCTGTCAGTGGAGCGTCCAACTTTGGCTCGGGTCATGATCTTGCAGTTTTTGAGTTCCAGCCCCGCATCGGGCTCTGTGTTGACGGCTCGGAGCCTGGAGCTGCTTCAGATTCTGTGTCTCCCTGTCTCTGCCCCCCTCAACTCTTACTCTGTCTCTCTCTCAAAAATAAATACGCGTTAAAATAAAAAATTTAGAATGCACAGTGGGCTTAACCCCTGAACGTGCTGACAGTGCTACAGCTTCAGTGAAGTTCCTGTCCTGAGTGCGATGGCGCTGAGGGTTGTGAGTGTGTGGCCCCTCATTCTACTCTGCCAGAGGACCTGTGGTTTGGGCTGTGTCACTTGCACAGCACAGGGTGACCCTGCAAAGTGACAGAGCGGGTGATTCTGCACCACACACAGACGAACACGGGAGACCCAGGTCTGGCTCTGCCGCACACCTGGCCAGGGGATCTGACCTTCTGACTTTTCACCGTTAACACTGGGATGATAATCTCCCATGGACCCCAGGTGGCTCTGTTGCTCAGAGGTAACTGGCTTTCAAAGCACCGCACAGAACACGCACACATGCGAAGCGCGGTAGCATCACGGTCCAGAGGAAACCGTCACCAGGGAGAAAAAATCTGGAGAGCAGCGGAGTGCTCACGCCTGCCCCACCCGAGCCCGAGCCGCGACGGCACTCCTTACTTCGTGGTAGGCGTCCTCGAGCTCCCCGTCGTATATCCAGCGGTACAGGAAGCTCAGCACGGGGTGCGACACTAGGCTGAGAATGTGTTGCACCAGCGACCTCACGTATGGGTCCCCCGTCTTCGTGTACGCGTGGACAGCAGAAGCCAGCTCACCTCCTTTCCTCCCTGGGGACACATGCAAACACCCCATTACGCTCCCTGGAGAGACCACGTAACCGAGATGCAGTGGTTCCTCGGTACCGCCCGGGCCCAAGGAGTGGCCACCAATGTGTCGAGGAGCCGAGAGAGCGAGAGTCTGCGCTGGGTTTCACGAGCCAGTGCCAGGCTCCCCCCCACCTCCTCCTCACAGTCGCTGCGGAATGTTCAGGAGCAAAAACCCTGACTCACTACTCATAGTGGAACATGAATTTTCACCTTTTCTGACTGAGACACACATTAAGGTTCACACTTTATGCTGCGATCTGGGATACCAACATGTACGTAATATATGAAAGTTTCACAAAACAAGACTTGACTTTAACGCTTCCTCTTTTCCTTCCTTCCTTACGACCCTACACCAGTCTCAGCTCACGGCACTGGTCCCACAGCCCATTAGGTGGCTGGAACTCCCAGCCTGAGAAACACTGCTCTAGCAAATGGTCCCAGGTCCCAGGGGCACAGCTCAGAATGAAGTCCTGGCAGGGGCAAAAAGCAGGCCCAGAAATACAAACACGCAAAAAGCTTCTGACAGTAAGAATTCAGGACTGGCTTGATTAGCTTGCAGAAAGACTTTCGGGAAGCCTGATGTGACCCGGTGTTGACGGGATGCCCCCGCAGGTGCGCACACAGGTGCCCAGGGGAGGGCAGAGGCGTCAGAAGGACTCGGAGGCCCAGCACACAAGGAGCTCAGTGCACACGGAAAGGGGCAGGGGCTGCGGAGAGACCGAGGAAGAGTCTAGAAGGAACCCACGTGGGGCACTCGTCATCTGAGAAAAGGGACAAGTTCATTCATTGTGCCCAACTGCTTTCTCTTTCTGGGAGGAGGTGGCAGGAAGTGGGGGAGGCAGGGCACGGACAGAGGACAGCGTGATGAGCTCAGAGCCACACACGCTGGTGCTCCGGGCCCCGCCTCACGCGGCTGGAGGGCAGCGGGCGGGGCCGTGCCCTAGGGGCGGACCACTGGCTTCCCCCAACTAGGTTCTCACAAACCTGAAAGGAGGCTATTAGTGCCCCTGCATTACAGAGAAAAGACAAAGAGGTTCTTGGCCAGCGGAGCTCCTACCGTGAGAAAAAAACGTTCAGAAGGCAGGAGACACAGAGCAAGAGCCCGGGGAAGCCCCGGCCACCCAGGCGAACCGGAGGACTCATAACACACGGCTGGTGAGCCCAAACCCGGGCTGTAACCACCGGAGGGGGAAACCCCCAGGACAGGCTGTGGGTCAGAGACAAGCGAGGGGGGCTTAGGGATGAACAGCTCCAACACCGAAGACCACGAAGTGCTTACAGACTAGACACCCTCTCCTCCTTGCTTCGTTTCGATGAAGTACTGAGCTTCCACAAACATAAACATGAGGCCATGACAGCAACTAGGTATTTTCCCCTATGGGTGATCTACGAACATGTAAACAATCTGCACACTGATGCGTGTCAAGGATTCCCGAGAGCAGGCACACAAACAACCGTAGGGGAAATTCTCTAAAAGCTGCTTTGAAATAAAGCAGGTCCATGAAAGGCAAAACAACCTTGGCAGTGGTCCACCAGGGCCGCCAGAGTCTTCAGTCTGATCTTGGGGTCGTACGTCCAAACCAGGAGGCGCCGGAGCGTCAAGCTACTCTCAAGGCCCAAATTCACTCCCTGATCATCCTCTAACTGTAGCTGAAACACAATAAAGACGTAACGTGTAAAAACAAGCCACCAAATATGCCCAATTTCTTAATCCACGTAAAGTCAGCACGGGGAAGGGATTATTCTCATAAAAATGAAGTGACAGGTCCCCTCTGAGAGAACAATAGTTTCTACACCTACCAGTGATCTGTCGTAACGACAAAAGCTCTGAAAATCAGCACTAACTGCCTCTTGAATACACTGAAACTTTACGGATATCAAGACCTTATGAACAGCATTTAGCAAACATTTCTACCTTTTAAAACTGATTACAAGGAAACTTAAAAATTCTATATAGTTTCAATTTCGTTAGACGGCAAATCATGACGAAATTAAAATAGAAGCAAGTATTTATTACCTGGGAATGTAAGACGGAGAGCAACCGGTAGTATTCCTTCAGCTCCTGGTGCAAGGCCGCGCAGAAACTCTGTGCAGGGAGAAAGCAGGCGGCGTGAGCAGCCAGCGCGGCCCAGCGAGCGGCCAGCACGGGCGCGGCCTCCCGGCAGCTCTGGCCACCAACGCAGCTGTATTTCATCACTCGAGGGGGCTTTGCAGATGGAAATAACAGATTAAGCTAGACGTGTATTCACTTTGACGCTGATCTTTTAAGATCACATCCCTTCTAAATCTTTAGAGCTAAAAAGTCATTTTCTCCGGGGCACCTGGAAGGTTCAGTCGGTTAAGCTCTGGCTGTTGATTTCAGCTCAGGTCATGATCTCAAGGTTTGTGAGTTACAGCCCCACGTAGGGCTCTGTGCTGACAGTGCGGAGCCTGGATGGGATTCTTTCTCTCCCTCTCTCTCTGCCCCTGCCCCACTGAAACTTTCTCTCAGAAATAAATAAAACACTTCAAAAATATAATTTTCTCTGCTTTTAATTAGAATTTAAAACCTGGCAACTCCATGCCAATTTCTCCCAAGTTTTCACTCTTGTTTGTGCCGCTCATTTTCCACACCCGTATTATTAAAAACTTCTTTGTACCTCTACGATCTTAAATTCTGAAAAGATGAGGGGCGCCTCAGTTGGTTAAGCATCCGACTTCGGCTCATGAGTTCAAGCCCCACGTCAGGCTCTGACAGCTCAGAGCCTGGAACCTGCTTCAGATTCTGTGTCTCCCTCTGTCTCTGCCCCTTCCCAGTTCATGCTGTCTCTCTCTCAAAATAAATGAACTTAAAAACATGTCAAACCAGAAACTGTAAGAAAGACCCTGACACAGTCCTGTGACAAGAACTTTCTAGAATGAACTGTAGGACATAAACCCAAGGATAGTCAGTGGGAAGGACTGGAAAGGATAAAACCTGTTCTCTTTAAATATCCGGCTCTACGCTCTTCTGCATACGTGGAAGCGATACACGGTCAGTCCTCCGCAGGTTTAATGCACACCCATATTCTGTGCTCACACTCCAAGAGCCGCTGTGAACGCCAGGCGGCACCTGATTCTCTCTGTCAATACCCACCATGGCCGCCATCTCCTTGAGTGGACCAGGATGGCTACACTGTTGTAGTATCAAAGCTTCCTTATTTAAAAAGAACCCTCTTCTTAAGAATCACTTTCGTGATAAGATTCTGAGCAGACTCAGCACTCCCCAAGACAAAAGCGTCCTAAATGTTCTGGTAACAACAGACGTACCTGACCCACAAGTCCAAACGAACGGTCTAGACTCCTCTGGTCAGTGTATTTTCTTATTTTATTATGCAACCATCCCAACTCAGCAAGTCTGACTGTCGTATCCCTCAAAGATTTACTTAGGTTTGCCTAAAAAGTAAAATATATCAAGAGTTAAAAATTAGCAGTAGAAATTCAATTGTTTTTCTAAATCATTTGTACTTTTAGTATCCTGATTTTAGGCTCCAAAACACAGCACTTGCAAGTAACCAACACACCCTTGACAAAAAACGACGAGAGTCTGGGAACAAGGGCACCAGGGCCAGCAAGGAAGGGGCAGTAAAGCTCTCCCCCAAGGCGCGGCTGGCTGGTTCCCAGCACGGCAGGGGCCCGCTGACATCGGGACGTCCTGGGACAGCCAGCACTTGCATAAGACCATGGCATCAACAAGAAGGGGCCGTGGGGAAGGAGGTTCTGGAAGGGGAGGCAGGCAAGCGGAGGCCCCTTATCCAGGACCGTGCATCTACAGCAGGGATGCCGAGCGGTTCCCGCCCCTCGGTGCCTCGACCCCACCGTCACAGAACACAGGGGGCGGCTCGTGGGGTGGCTGCACCGCGAACACGAGGAGAAGAAGGCTGCGATGCAGGGAGAGGGAGCGAGCGCTGGAGACGATGGCCCCAAGCAAGGGCACCCGAGCACAGCCCGCGGGGACGCAAACGCCGCAACCTGACCATGGGCCTGACCGGTACTCCCGGCTGTGGGCCCCGTACCCCGCGCACCCGTCACCCCTACAAGCTGACAGCTCCCAGCCGGCCGTACCGGCACCCGTCCTGCCCGCCTGAACTGTACCTTCGCCTCCACTTTGTAGCGGTTCTCCGTGCTGTCCATCTTGACGTGCTTGCCGTCTATACCCTGGAAGACGTACACGATGTCGCGCACGAGGGCCGCCTCCGCAACCTCCCCAGCACCTGGAGCACGGGTTTGTGAGAGGAATTACTGAATGACACAGTTCAAGATGTGACCCATTTTACTCACACCTCGTCTTACGTTATGTGTCAATTACCAGGAGGAATTTTCCAATTAAAAAAATGAGCTTAAGATGGAAAAATATGAAACTCTAAAACACAAGAATTTTCTCAAAAGGATATGGAGATCATATAATTTCCTATACAAAAGTCTTTAGGGAAAAAAAAGCAGGAGTGTCTGGGGGGCTCAGTTGGTTAAGTGTCCAGCTCTTGATTTCTGCTCAGGTCACGATCTCTAGTTCATGAGTTTGAGCTCCATGTCGGGCTCTGCGCTGACAGTGTGGAGCCTGCTTGGGATTCTCTCCCTTTCTCTCTGCCCCTCCCTCGCACACAGTCTCTCTCAAAATAAATAAACCATTTTAAAAACTGCTGCGGGGCACCTGGCTGGCTCAGTTGGTTAAGGGTCCAACTCTTGATCTCAGTCCTGGTCTTGACCTCACGGTCACGAGTTCAAGCCTCACACTGGGCTCCACACTGGGCCATTATTTCATAGACGGCATTTGGGAAAACTGTTACAACACAGCCTGAGCACAAACTTGCCTCCATTCTCAACCACACAGAAAGAAGCGAATACAGTAGAAAAATGAGGATTTCCATAAACCTTGGGGCAAAAGCAAAGTCAGAATTTAGGTGGCACTCAATGACAAAGAGGCAATGCTCAGAAACCCAGACATCAGTGGGAGGAAACATGTAGTGAGAACACGGCCAGGGACCAGCTCTCCCAGAGCCAGGGCAGTGAGTCAGCAGGTGGGGACAGGTCTGCACTGCAGTCGTGGGGATGACATTCCGTAAATATCAGTGACGTCAAATCGCTGGCAGTGCCGTTCAAATGGTGCCTGCCTCTCGTTACCAACTGCTGTCTACTTTTCCATCAAGTGCTAAGAGACTGAAGCTGAAATACCATGGGTCTGGCTTCTCTGTGGTGTGTGCATGTGAAGCTGTGTCCGGAGGTGAACATACAGGCAGGAGCACTATTCCTTCCTGAAGAACGGACCCTCCCGCCGTTAGCAGCATCTACTCTGACAGCCACGCAGCCGCCTGTCTTCCCGCGGTTACACACAAGATGCACTTTTCCACCCATTCACTTCCAATCCATCTGCATCCCTACATGTAGAATATAGCTCTTTTGGGCAATACATAATTGTCTAAATGAATTTTTTTTTTAATGTCCTTTAAACAAAGTGTCTAATCCACACACATTTAATGTGACTACAGGAAAGTTTTTTTTAACGTTTCTATTTATTTCTGAGAAAGAGATAGAGACAGTGTGAGCAGTGGAGGGTCAGAGAGAGAAGGAGACACAGAATCTGAAACAGGCTCCAGGCTCTGAGCTGTCAGCACAGAACCCAACGTGGGGCTCGAACCCACGAACCGTGAGATCATGACCTGAGCCGAAGTCAGATGATTAAGCGGCTGAGCCCCCCAGGCACCCCAATAGGAGTGTTTGATTTAAATTTACTGCATTGCAGTATGTTCCCTATTTCTCGCCCTATTCTCTCTGACACCCCCCTCTGCACTTCGGGACTGATCAAGTACACTGTGACGTCCTTTTATCTATGAGCTTTGTGTGTCACACAGGCTCAGAGGCTCTGGTAGGGACCAGGAGTAATGCCACAGGAGTGGGGAGGGGCCCTCTCACTGTCCAGAAGACAGTCGCCCAGCCACAGTGTCCCCCCAGCCGTCACAGTCACAGGAGGGCCCCAGGTAGGAAGGGCGGCTGCACAGGCCGGGCTCTGCCCTCTGGGCTGTGTTCCCAGACCCGTGCAAGACGCCCCTGGTCCTCACATTCCGCACCAGCACAGAGAGCAGCCTGGGGTCGGGGCGGGGGGGTGTCAGAACCAGCAGACTACGGGCCAACAACAGAGCCCAAGCCTCTATGCTCGGACGTGTGTGTTGAAACACTGCCATTCAGAGGGCTCTCAGGAAAGAAACGCAAACCTTTTGGGATCTAGCGGAGCTGTAAAAGTCTCAGCGAGGTGTCCGTTCAACCTTCAAATAAATCTTTGGTGCATTTCTCCAATGTCCTAGGCCTGCTGGATGCGCCAAGGCCCTTACCGAGGATTCTGAAGCTTTCATCATGAGAACAAGCAAGCCCTAACGGTTGTAAGCAGGGCCCTGACAGTAGTTTCAAACCCAGGAAGCACAAAATCCAGGTGTGCAAAGAAAACCTAGCCAGGATCGGCCCTTACTCACCACCTGCGTCCCCTTCCCTCCTTGGTCTCGTCACGTTGCGAGAGACAGTGTTTGGGAGACCTTTTGAGGTACTGGCTTGTGAAGAAGGCTGGTTTGCAGTTAAAGTCCACGCAAGACGCGACCCCAGCTGCTGCCGAAGACAGTCCCCGACTCCAGGCGTGTGGTGAGGCTGTCTAAAAGAAGGAAAGAGCGTTTCCTACCTCCAAACACTCAGGCTGCTCACCTGAAACACAGCACACGGCTCGAAGTTTCCCTGAAGTTCCCATCTTGAGTTACATGCTAGAAAGCTGGCTTGGTGGATGACTTCGCCCTACCCGAGTCCATCAGCCAACCGGTCCAAGGCCCCTCAGGACGTGAGGCTGGCATTCAGGCTCTCACTGGCACCTCCCACAGATTTCTCAGCCTAGAGATCAAAATCGACTTGACTTTTCTTAACAAGCACATAACGCACATCACCTATCTACAACCACTTTGAAATTCACGACTAATTTTAACTTCAATCTCAACACCTTTCGTTCACTCGGCCCTTGTCGGGCACAGGCGTTCACCCTGGAGGCCTGTGCTCTCCCACATCCTCGCCTGTGTCCCAGCCTTCACAGCGCTCCACACAAAAGCAGTATTATAATTTGCAATTAATTTCACACATACATGAACATAAAGCCCGAGGCAAGAGCACAAAGGTCAAGACCGCTGGTGATAATGTGGAGAGCGTGTCAGGGCGAGTCTTCCAACAGCTGGTTCTCAGGACGTGCGTTTGGACAAGTGTGACACAATGCCACTTCCTGGGGCTGCGGACACGAGAATGAAAATCTCAGGGCGCCGCTGCTCCCAAGGGGCAGAGCGCAACTTCAGCGCTATAGCAACTCTGCTGGGCTGTCTGCCACCACCCGTAGACGAGACAGGAAAGAGACACCTGGAAACAGCCCTCCCTTTCTTCTATTTCCATGGGAAAAAGTCATCAACATGTTAAACCATGACTTTCAATAAAGTCCTAAATTTCAGAGAAAAAATTCTAAGGGGCCATTTCAGTTCAAAGTTCTCTATACAGTGCTTTTGTTTTTGGGGGCTTTTTTCCAAATTCTAAGGTAAAAATGACCAAGACTATTTAGTTTGCACTTTCAGCCGGAATACAAGTCAGAGATTAAATCCGTAGACTGTGTCGCACGGTCTTTCCAGGACACCGCACTCCTCTTAGAACCCGTGAGTGGTGCACTTGAACGTGAGGGTATTTAAGTCACACAATCGTCTATTACAGTGTGACAGTCCCGTGGAACCCGTGGGACTGTAAATCTCTCCAGTCACTGTTCTGGAAAAATACCCCCTTTTGACAGTCTGCTTTCACGCGATTTCCAGGAACGAACTATGTGCAGAAATACGTAAAGACACAAAGAAGCAAATTTCCGAGTCCACTACTGTGCCGGCTGCTGCTCTGCCCTCAGCCACAACCTCTGCGCCTCCTGGAAACCTGAGGGCTGACGGCCGCTATCCGAGGGCTCCTGGAGCCCCTCCTCTTGACCCGTGAGCGCCACGGCCGTCATTCTCAGTTTGAGGAAGATCGTAGCACTTGAGGACAAGACGGCTTTATTTTGGTTTACTTACCTTTTAAATAATTTAATAAAGTGAACGGGACAGGAAACAGGACGATAGTCACCGAGAGGTAAGCATGGGACACAGCAAGGGAGTGAGCTACCGCCAAATGCAAGGCCCTCCTGTCCCGCTCTGAACGAGGGCCGCCGCTCCCGTGCACTCGTGGTACCGCGTAAGGGCCGGCCCCACGTCACCACAGGCAACCACGGCTGGCGCGGAAGGAGCCCCGCGTGAAACAGCCCGGGGAAGAGTGAAGCCCCAAGGGAGAGCACAGCAGACACAGCGCCGCGAACACGTGTGGCGCACCCGAGGCCTGAGGCCGGCGGCAGGCGGGCGCCGACGCAAAGCCGGGGTGGCCGCCGTGCCTACCGCGGGGCCGCGCCTCACTCACCCCGGCAGGAGGGACGGCGGCGTGGGGGCCGGGCCGCTCAGGGCGGACGCGCTGATGGTGCTGACGCCGCTGCTCGCCACGCTGCCGGCGCTCTGCGCGGCCGGGCCGCTGCGGTCCTGGTAGTTGAGGGGCAGCGTCTGGGGCCGGGCGTAGTAGTAGGGGGTGGAGTGCGCGTCCCTCGGTAGCGCCTGGGCGAACAGCGCGGCGTAGCCAAAAACCTGAAAACGAGTGCGCGGAAAATATAACATCACCGAACGCTTCCTAAATCAACACAGATAATTTACACTCAGATTTTAGCTCTTTCGCAGTTGATCTTGTACTCTAAGTTTATCTGAGAGAGAGTGAGCAAGCGAGCAGGCGAGAGCAGAGAGAGGGACACAGAGCATCCCGGGCAGGCTCCGTGCTGTCAGTGCGGAGGACGCTAGGCTCGGACTCACGGATGGTGAGATCACAACCTGAGCCGTGTCAGGAGTCTGACGCGTACCCAACTGAGCCCCCCAGGCGCCCCTGGGGCACTGTCGTACGTGACGCAGTAAAGTAACTCTGGGAAACATCTGAAGGAGAAGCAGTGCACTGACCACAGGAAGAAAGAGAACAAAAGCAACCAGACAAGTTATTTTTTTCTCATTATTCTCTCAAGTCCAGAACCCGACTGCGGCCACAGCTCAGCATAGCCGTGCCGACAAGACCTAGGTGCGCCGCGCAAGGCGCCAGGCTGCGGGGACGGCCTCTCTCTCACCTTGTTCGGCTGCTTGCGCGGGTCCTCACTGAGGCTGAGCAAGAGGTAGAGAATTGACCATTTATTCTTCAAAACTCCCTGTTTAAAAAGAAAACATTAATAGAATAACTCTGTACTATTCCCCAGTTTTATCTACTTTTCTCCTAAATTATCTTTATTTCCCACTCGTGTTGTATGTGATGAGTCACTCAGTTCTCCTCCCGGAATCATTATCATACCACATGTTAACTAATTTGGGTGTAAATTAAAGACAATAGTAAGATAAAATAGAACAAAATAAAATGTAGGACTGTACTTGGTATATAGAAGTTAATCAATGAAAAACACACAAAAATAAATCAATTCCCATGATAAGAGTGTTATCTAAATTTGTTCATTTTTCAGGTATTGCAACTAATGCCACTCGTCACACACCCGGCACACACCCATTCACACACCCAGCATACACCCAGCACACACCCATTCACACACCCGGCACACACCCATTCACACACCCGGCACACACCCAGCACACAGCTACAAATCCTACTCTCGAGAGGTCATTACCCTTGGATAATTTAACCCCTTGAAAACTAACTCCAAAGTCCCCACTGAGAACCCGTTTTTAAACTACCGTCTTCCCAAATAATAGTATCCCCTTAAGTAATTCTTAGAATAACCAACTTTCTAAACCATGATTTTGAAGACAAATGCCACCCTAAAACAGGCGAATGCTTTTGTCCTCCTTCACCAAAGTCCCATTTGGGCCATAAAATAGACTATTAGAGAAAAAGAGAGAAACAGTGATGCACACGATGTGAAGCCTCAGCAAGCTGCACACCCGCCTCGCCCCTAGGTTTGCAGGAATCGTCACACGAACCTCATTAACTTCCAGCTGCCTCCTGCTCCACCCTGACTCACAGCCGTAACCGAGCCCACCCTCAACACCGTGACCCCCAATCGCCAGAGCATTTCTGCTCTATCCAGAGACCTCGCCTCTGGGATGCACGCGCTAATGTGCAAAAATGACTTTATTTACGAAACAAATTATGGGATGGTTACTTACTTTACACAAGGTCTTCATTATATGGAATATTCCTTGAAAGTTTTTTTAAAGAAAAAGCTTATCTCAGGTATTTAAGTTATGACCTAACTTAAAGAAATTGAATTACACACAATTTTCCAAAAACAATAAACTCCCCAGAAGAGCGACAGGGTAAAAAAGAGTCCTCAGCCTGGTGGCACACAGACAAATGAGCAAATACGCTTTGGTGGGTTACGCGCCATTTCAGAGAGAGGAGGGTCATTCAAGAGGCCCAGGCTTGTGGAAGGACCCCCGGAGAGGACGGGGTCTCCGAGAAGGGTGGGCTGCAGGTGAAGCTGGCCGCAGCCGGGCCCGAGGAGGAACTGAAAACGGGATGAAGCATCAGATCAGAGGGCTCTCGTGTCAGGACCAAGAGCCCTGAGCGCAGGGAGCCCTTGAAGGTGTGAGTGCACCTGCTGACAGACCCAGGAGGCCGGACTGCAGAAGACTCGAAAGGAGACACAGTCACTTGGGAGGAAAAGGCAAAGGGCCAGCGGGCATTCGGTGACCGAGGACCCACCCAGGGCACCTTTGCAGTCCCCTGGGAGCAGGTCCCGGGCTCCCAGGGCTAGCAGACCCCTCAGGCACAGGACCAAGGGCTGACGCCCATCCACCTGCCTCCCGTCTCCCTAAAGGGTCAGAGAGCGAGGAGCTCCCGGCGCCGCCCCGGAAAGGAGGCCCACATGGGACACCCCCCAACGCCGCCTCCTGCGGTCCTGGCAACCACTCTGGGACGCGGGCTTTGTTTTCTTCGCTCTGCAAATGGCAGAAAGTGAACACCTAACTCCCCTACCGAAAGCACAACGCCATGTGCTGGGACGCCCACCGTGGTGCGCCCGGCTCCAAAGCGGCCAGGACAGGGGCGTGCCTGAGAACACCCGGTGAGGCGTGGGGACGGGGCGGATTCGGGGAGAGAGGTGGAGGGTATGTGACATCCAGGTTTCCAGCTTTTGGCTCTAGATGAACAATGCCATTGTTCACCAGAAAGGAAAGTGGGGAAGAGCGTGGGTGTGCGTGGGTGTGTGTGAACAGACGCCCGGAGTATGAGAACAGAAAAAGGGAAAATGCTCCTTTCAGTTCTGAGGATGCCAGGTTGCAAGGCCTTCTGGGAGTTTCCCGAGGAGCGTCTGCGTATAGATGCCCAGTAGGCAATGGATGGTCCCTCTGCACAGCGAGTCTTGGGTTAGATCTTCAATTCTTGCTTTAGAAAAATAAGGACAATATATGGGGTGGAGAGCAGAGAGAATTCCAAATCCAAACTAAATCATGCACCAAAAGCAATCAGCACACGGCATTTTTAAAGGAGAAGGCAGTTGGGGCGCCTGGGTGGCTTAGTCGGTTAAGCGTCCGACTTTCGCTTAGGTCATGATCTCGCGGTTCGTGGGTTCGAGCTCCGCGTCGGGCTCTGTGCTGACTGCCAGCTCAGAGCCTGGAGCCTGTTTCAGTCTGTGTCTCCCTCTCTCTCTGACCCTCCCCTGCTCACGCTGTCTCTCTCTCTCTCCTAGAAATAAATAAAACATTAAAAAAATTTAAAAAAAAGGAGAAGGCAGTGGTTATTTTTAACGAAAGAACAGGTATGTAAACACGCAGGATGGGCCTGACGGAGGGACTGTACCGAGGTGTGATGGACAGGGACCATGGCCAGGATGGAGGCATGAGGGACCGGGGAGGAGACGGCCAGGGCACGGGCCGGGCAGGGGCGCAGGGTGCGGGCTGGGGGATGGTCCGTATGGCCCAGCAGCACAGCTGAGCTACTACCAAACCCGCTGCCTGTCAGGAGGGGAGCAGCCTGGTCTCACTCCCCTCCCAGCCCGTCAGTTCTGGGTGAAGACAGCCCGAAGCCAGAGAACGAGCGAGTGGCAGAGCCGCAGCCCGCACCCGTGGGCCATCCCGAGCCGAGACCCGCTGGGGCGGGCAGGCAGAACAACTCCGGCACCACAGACCTTTAAATGCGTCCTAACCACTTCTGACCTCGTTATTTCAGATTCTGAAATCTAAGGACCTTGACTTCAGACTCAAGACTTTAAACGTACACACATGGAATTCTAAACATCAGAACACACCCCAGGGCCCCGTAAGAGCTGGAAGAACACACAAACAAGCGGGCCTGTGAGGCAGTTACTAGCTAGTGTGGGTGACACCTACCTCCTCCCAGCGCCCGTACCCTGCCGCCAAGGTTCACCTCCCCTGTGACGCTCCATGGCGCCCACGCCACACCCTCACTGCCTGCCCTGTCATGGTGCCCTCCACGAGGCAGGCGCCACCCTGCCCCGGCCAGCCATCCTCCTCCCCCTCGGTCCACAGCTCAGTCAACCACACTGCAGACGGGCCCAGGACCACCGGGACCCCTTCCCCGACATCACACCGCACCACATCCCTCGCGATCCTGCCCAAACCGCGCCTCCGACCCCCTGCCCAGGCCTCGCATGGCACGCACTGCCAAGAAGGGCCCCACTGAGGAGGGAGGACAGAACACCAAAACCGGGGACTGGACGATTTAGCACACAGATGGGCTGGTGGTTAATCCACATGTATGTATGTCCCTAAGCTGTTTACTACGAGGGCTGCTCTATCGCGTCCTCATACCCTTCATCCTGTGTCAGCCGCTGGCCGGGCCACGCCGATCTGAGGGCGAGCCTGGGAAGCCGGCTCCGCTTTACCTCTGTTCAGGACTAAGCGTAAGTTGAAAGAAAGGAAAGAAAGGAAAGGGAAGGGAAGGGAAGGGAAGGGAAGAGAAGGGAAGGGAGGAAGGGAGAAGGGAGGGAGGGAGGGAGGGAGGGAGAGAGGGGGAGAGAGAGAGAGAGAGAAAGAGAAAGAAAGAAAGAAAGAGAGAGAGAGAGAGAGAGAGAAAGAAAAGAAAGAAAGAAAGAAAGAAAGAAAGAAAGAAAGAAAGAAAGAAAGAAAGAAAGAAAGAAAAGCATGAAAGAGGTAAGAGCTGAATTACTAGTAGCCTTAGGCCCAACTCAGTGATTTTTCTCGCCATAACGCTAACCCAGTTCCTGGATGAACAAAGCAGGAAACTTCAGATTTCACGTCTTCTCTATGGCAGGAGGGGACGGTGAATGAAGCTCTCACTCTGTATTCAGCGAACGCGCTGGTGTCCCGAAGGCCAGAGTCTTCTACAAAACTAACAGGTCAGAAAACTACTTGCAGCCAAGTTATCAACATCCAAGCACAAAATGTCCAAAATCAGAATTTCTTTCAGGTCACTGACTACACCAGCACCAGCGAGGCCTGACGAACAACAGCATGATGGAGACGACGAGCGGCTGCCCTCACACGCGTCCAAGGCAGGACTCCCAAAGGTGGCCCTCGCTGGAATGGGGTACAGCCTCCATGACAGAAGCTGAGGGGAGCCCAGTGCTGATCCCTCTCCCAGTGCAGTGTTGATCCCTGACCTAAAGCCACACTTAAAAGTTCCCTCAACTTTATCAGCAATTTCACATCAAATCCCGCCCAAACTTACTTTTAATCTTGAAAATCTCTTAAAGAGCAAACACAATACACAATCTTCCATTAAAATCCATCACTCAATGTGATACCACGAAAACAGCTCCCAAGCCCCACAGCAGCCTGACGGCCTCCCAAGGAATGGGGCGCACGCTACCTGTGAGTGGAGCTTTCTGTGGAGCTCTGAAAACAACGCAGCGTCCGCTTCTCTTCTTTGCCGAATAACTGAAAAGTCAGAAAAGAAAATGAGCATGTTAATCACCTACACCGAAATTCCTTCCATGACATGATTTCACCCACGGTCACAGGTAACCGAAGTCTGAAAAGAACCCTGAGCTTGAGGACCAGAATTACGAGTAACATTTCAGCTCTATGAATCTGGCCAATTCCTTTCATCCCTCTGACATGTGTAAAAAGCAGACAACATGAGGCTGGAATCAGAGCCTAGGAGAAAGTCAGCCTAAGCAGTAGAAATGATGGACCTTTTAGATCCTATCTACACACATGGACACGCAACCCCAGGGGGCACACTACCACCAGGTTAACTAGTCAGTGGCTACTGGAAGGAGAGACATAAAGTAAAATACCTTGTGAACGGTCAATTCAAAGGGCGATAATCAAAAAGTCTACCATTCACGACAGCCTGACCTAAAACCACACTTAAAAGCATTTTTGTTAACACACACAGCAAATGCCTGTGGCCACACCCACCAGTTCCCTGGAAGCCACAGTACCAAGTGCAAAGTCCAGGACCAGTTCCGTGGAGGATGAGGCTCCACATTGGACCTGGGCCCCGAAGGAGAGGACCACCTTCGCCCGCACCCACAGCCCTGCACGCGCCAGGTGCGCACACGGCCTCACAGGAACCCCACCAGACCCGCCACTGCAGGAAAGGCACCACTTTCAAGATGTAGCTAACAGCTTCTCCAGTCGCCAAGGAATCACCCAGGAGGACTTCTTAAAATCCCAACAGCCAAGTTCATCGCTTAGCTCTAAACTGTTTTGCAGAAAGACAGTAACTGGTTTGATGGCCAAAACTTTTCCACATGTATGGCTGGAAAGGGTCCTGGTATCACGTTCTGTTCATAAGAACCACACATCAGAGGTTACACCATCCCAATCACACCTGCACTGCCAGGTCTGCTGTGCACAAAGGTAAAGCCATCTCTAAAATGTCCTGATACAGGGCGCCTGGGGGGCTCAGCTGGTTGAGCATCCAACTTGACTTCAGCTCAGGTCACGATCCCAGGGCTGTGAGATCGAGACACCCCGTCGGGCTCTGCACTGCTTGAGATTCTCTCTCCTCCCCTCCCCCCACCCTGAGTGGGTGCACGTGCTCTCTAAAATAAATTTAAAAGTTTTTTTATATATATATATATTTTTTTAATGTTTTTTATTTATTTCTAGGAGAGAGAGAGAGGCAGCGTGAGGAGGGGAGGGTCAGAGAGAGAGGGAGTCACAGACTGAAACAGGCTCCAGGCTCTGAGCTGGCAGTCAGCACAGAGCCCGACGCGGGGCTCGAACCCACGAACCGCGAGATCATGACCTAAGCGAAAGTCGGACGCTTAACCGACTAAGCCACCCAGGCGCCCCTAAATTTAAAAGTTTTTTAAATGTATTGTCACAAAATGCATTAAACTAAACCAATGTAACTAATATCTAATAATATAATTTGCTTCCTTTTTAAACATAAAAATACTCAAATAAATACAATCATTAAATTAAGTCAGAAATGCTCTGGGGGGCCTGGTGGGGCTCAATCAGTTCAGCATCTGACTCTGGACTTCAGCTCAGGTCATGGTCCCAGTGTTGTGGGCTCAAGCCTCGCATCTGACTCCACGCTGGGCATGGAGCCTGCTTAGGGTTCTCTCCCTCTGCCCCTCTCCCAGAACGTGTGCTCTCTTGCGCTCTAGCTCTCAGATTAAAAAAGAAATTAAGAGGGGTGCCTGGGTGGCTTAGTCGGTTAAGCGTCCGACTTTCGCTTAGGTCATGATCTCGCGGTTCGTGGGTTCAAGCCCCGCGTCGGGCTCTGTGCTGACTGCCAGCTCAGAGCCTGGAGCCTGTTTCAGAGTCTGTCACTCCCTCTCTCTCTCTGACCCTCCCCTGCTCACGCTGTTTCTCTCTCTCTCCTAGAAATAAATAAAACATTTAAAAAAAAAAAAAATTTAAGAGATGGTCTTTCTACAGAAGGACATGAGACCGACACTAATGCACAGATACAAAATAACCAGGGGACAATAAAACGGTAAATAACACAAATAAAAATAAACCCAAAAAATGGTGTTTTATCTAATAGTTTGGAAAACAAATCTTTAGTTACAATATACCCCACTGACCAACATGAAAAATTAAGAAACCAAAAGGTGTTAAGTTTTTCCACGCCAGAAGTTTTACAATTCGTTTCAATGCAAAACACATTAGCATTCTGTATTCTAACTGAGCCAGACAAAATGGGTAACTGTTCTGTTGTTCCAGAGGCCAGAATTGCCCCAACTCAACACACCTACCAAAAACTGTAATCAAATTTCAAACGCAACGCGCGTTAAAATGTAAAAATTGTATCTAAGAATTAGTGAAATACGAGAAGTCAGTGGTGACCTATTACATGAAAAGAACATCAGGAATCCTCTCCACACAGCAGGGCCACCCAGAGCAGGGGCCAAGGGCGGGTGGCGCTCTCCCTACAGGGGGGCCCTGAGCTGGGGCCCAGGGAGGGTGACACTCTCCCCACAGCGGGGCCCCGAGCTGGGGCCCAGGGTGGGTGTCCGAGAGGCGTGGCGGGCACCTGGTGGTAACGGGCAGAGAGGCACACTGTGCAAGATACGGCAGAGGTCCTTGCTCAGAACCACAGAGGATGCACAGGGGAAAACCAAACCGTGATGGTTATAGCTTCCTTCTTACAGAAATCCCAGGGCATCCTCGCCGCACCCACTCCAACACCACCACCGCCAGTTCCGCAGCGATGCGTCTAGGCAGGATTTTCAATTACCACACGTATGTGTAACGTGCTCACCAGGAGGCCCTGAAAAGTACATCCACAAAGGGGACGTTCCGATGGCACAGACCCGGTCGTCAGGAGGGGTCACTAAAGGTCCAAACTGTAAAATAATCTGAAGTCTGAAACGTGAAAATAACCTACAGTGTACTTAACAGTCATCAGGGTTCAAAGAGTAGTGCTCTTATGTTCAGTTGTGTAGACAAGAAAGGTAAATAAAAGTAAGTTTTTAGAGGTCGCTAGCAGGATAAATACTCCGCTCCTGCCCCCTCCCTTAAATAACACCTCACGCTACATACCACCCGGGTCTGAGCTACGGCAGAGGATGGCTGCTTCAGACCTGACCGCTCGCGGAGCCCACGCGTGCAGGGGCGAGGACCGCCAGGTCCAAGACTCAGAGGTGTGGTCCGCAGACCCCTGGCCAAACCCAGTGAACAGAGCAACAGCTGGGGGATGCCCGTGCCTGAGGAATGGAAATCCTAGAAGGCGTGGCTACCGGTTTGCCAGCACAGTCCGGAGTCAGCCCAAGCCCGCCTCGTCTGGGCAGTGGACGGCCCGGCCCCAGTGGGGAGACCACTATGACCCGCTCCCTGGCAGCGGAGCCCAGAGAACTGTGAGGGGCCGGGAACTGGTCTCTGGAGAAAACCACCCTCCAGGGTCACATGAAGAATCTTCACACACCGGTCCCTGTGTCCCAGCCTCCCTCCCTCGCACAGTTGGCAGCTCAGAGGGCAGCGAAGCCCCACCTCCCGCAGAGAGCGCACTGGCACCCCGGTGCTAACACAGGGGAGCTTCCTTCCCTGAGGTGATGATGTGCCCCAAATGAAATGTTCACCCAGATGGTTCTAAGGTAGAGGTCTGGAGGCTGACAACCGCTAGAAGCGATGCTGGGCTCTCTGTTGCTAAGAATGTTCTAGAACATCTGGTCTCAGGTACACAATGTTAAATACTGCAAATCCCAGGATATGCAAGACACTATACGTAGCCCCTCTATCTTCCTCACCCTCTCAAACTACTCTGACCTGCAGTATTTAAAACAATCCTTGGGGCACCTGGGGGCTCAGTCAGTTAGGCATCTGACCTTGGCTCAGGTCATGATCTCACGGTTCGTGGGTTCGAGCCCCGCATTGGGCTCTGTGCTGAGTGCTCAGAGCCTGGATCCTGCTTCAGATTCTGTGTTTCCCTCTCTCTCTACCCTTCCCTTGCTCGCTCTCTGTCTCTCTCTTTCTAAACTAAACATTAATAAATAAATACTCAATCCCCTCACACTACCTTCTAATAAAAAACAGAATGAAGTTGTGCATATTTCTAACATGTGGTTTGACACATATGTGCTAGTACTTATCGCACTGTGCTTGGGAACTGCATGCGTGTAAGCGTACAGATACACATATGCATATATACAAGTTTCAGAATCCAACACCTGATAACACTGAAGAAAAATACGTACGTTCTTTCTTGATTTTTTCGGCTACGAGAAATTCATCTCTTTCAACGGTTGGAGCAAAGTTGCTGCCGATAACCCGCACGGCATACTGGAACTGCTGGGCTACGTCGGCTGAAAGGAAAATCAGAGGATGCAAATTATTGCCAATCAGGCCACGTTCCGACCAGCTCACGCTTCAGGGCGAAGACGGTGGACTGGGCGCATATATCTACCTCCCAGCTTCCCAAGGTTTTAACTGAGAGGACAGAGAAGCTATTCAGAAACCAAAGCAAATGAATGAATAAATGAACACAATAAGAGGTCCAAGAAACAAGAAAGGGAGACAGCAACAGCCCAGAAAGTCTGAAGAACCCCAGACAGACTATGAGCTGAGCCAATAATCATAAAAAACAGAGCAGGGAGAGTCACAGCCGGAATACGGTGCGTGAGAAGTAGCCCGTTCAAGAGAACGTCCGAGAAACTCTAAGGCTGATGTCAACAAATGCAGAAAACCAAGTGGGCAACTAACTTAACAGGCAGCGCACCTTCAGTACAGATGATGGCTGAAACCCAGGTGTCTGCCTCCACTCCCTTCAACAAGCCCACTAAATTGAGAAGGAAGTGTGTGGTTTGCTTTTTTAACAAAAGCAGAAAGCCACAAGGACAAAGAAAACAGAAGTCAGCCAATATGAAAAGCTGGGAGGCAAATCGACTGTGGGAACATGTTCAGGGCAGTGAAACTTGACATTCAATGTCTGCCTGGGGAGTCTGGGGGGAGGGTACAACACAAACCCCAAGAAGAAACATAGCTCCCTCTGCAGAAGCCCAGGGAGGCTCCGGAGAGGTGGGCGCTCCATTCCTCGGAAGATGTGAATGAACTGAAGCAGAAGAGGCCCAGCTCGAAGTCTGGCTGAACAAGGGCTCCCGGGGACTCTCCCCCTTCCCGTCTCCCAGACTGACTGCCTCACCCGGGGGACTCGCACGGGTTTGGCTGGCACGGCCAGCACAGCAAAGGAAAAGTAGCAGACTGGGGGGCACAATCAGCACAGCATCCGACTTGATTTCAGCTCAGGTCATGACCTCTCGGTTCGTGAGTTCAAGCCCTGCATTGGGCTCTGCACTGACAGTGCAGAGCCTGCTTGGGATTCTCTCTCTCCCTCTCTCTCAGCCCCTCCCCTGCTAGTGCATGTGTGTACACGTGTGTGCTCTCTCTCTCAAAATAAACAAACTTAAAAAAAAAAAAAAAAAACTAACCAGCAGACTGAACTTAAGGAGGCCATCCCCCCTTCCCAGACACCAGGAGTGACAATTCCTATACGGGGAACACTAGTAAACACAACACCACCCTACCTTCCCAGTGACGCACAACCACCCTGGAGGGCACACCCCAACCTACACCAGGCAAAACCGTTAACATCTCAGAGTCATGAGTTCAAGCCCTGCGTTGGGCTCTACACCTGGCATGAAGCGTACTTAAAAAGAAAAAAAAAAGAATAAAGCAACTTAAATGTGGGGGGGAAAATGGTCTCTTTGGTAAACTCAAACAAGAATCTCACCCTATACAACACATACAAAAATTAACTCGAATACGTCACAGTAAGTGTAAAACATAAATGTACAACAATCTTAGGGGAAAATACAACAGAAGAGATGTTTGTGACTCTTACACAAAGAGTTCTCATGTAAGAAAACAAATTCTGGGCGGCCCCGGCTGGCTCCATCAGCGGTGCGTGTGACTCTAAATTTCTGGGTTGTGGGTTCAAGCCCCACACTGGGTGTAGAAATTACTTTAAAAAAAAATTTTTTTTTTTAATGTGATGGGGTGCCTGGGTTGCTCAATCGGTTAAGCGTCCGACTTCAGCTCAGGTAATGATCTCACGGTTCGTGGGTTCAGGCCCCACATCGGGCTCTGTGCTGACTGGCAGCTCAGAGCCTGGAGGCTGTTTTGGATTCTGTGTCTCCGTCTCTCTCTGACCCTCCCCTGTTCACACAGTCTCTCTCTCTCTCTCTCTCTCTCTGAAATAAATAAAACATTTAAAAAATTATAAAAAAAATAAAAATAAGAAATGTGATAAATGGGACTTCATCCAAGATTAAACTTTTGCTCCGCAAAGAACACTGTTAAGAGAATGAAAATACTGAGGAAATATTTGCAGAACACAAGAAAGAACTTGAATCCAGGTTACAGAGAGAGCGTTCTGAAAACTCAATAAGGGGGAGAAAACAATCCAGTAAAAACATACATAAAAGTGTTAAGCAGACAACTCACCACAAAGGTGACCGGCACAGAAACAGACAAGATGCTTCACAACATAGTCATCAGGGAAGCGCAAGTCAAGACGAAGATGAGACGCCTTCATTCAGCTGCCCGAACTGAAGGAGACAGACGGCCAGCACCAGGGCGGGCGTCCCGTCCACTGGCCGGTGGGCATGAACCCGGCACGGGCGCGCTGGAAAACATTCTGGCAGTTTCTTTAAAAGCTGAGCACACACTTCCCATGTGGCCTAGCAAACCCATTTGTATCTAATCCAGAGAAACCAAACTTACAGTGACATAAACCTCTACGTGAACGTTTGTGGCTGCGGCACCCAGGACTCCCCATGACCGCCAGCGCTCAGGACCTGGGACAAGGAGCCATGGGGCGTCCGTTAGAGGGGCGTTGCTCTGCAGCGAAATGGGGTCACCTGCCCACACAAAGACCACTAGCAGAGTGAACGCGGCCAGTCTCCAGAGCACCCGACCCATTTCCGTGCTCTCCTGAAGAAGGCGCCCAGAGTGATCCAGGACAGAGGGTGGCTGCCAGGGCAACACGGCAGCACAGGGGAAACCGCTGTCAACTTCAGTGACACTACTAACTATTTAAAAACCAGGCCGATAGCAGCCGGAGCCAGTCAGAGGTAAATAAATGCAACAATACAACAAACACAAGATAGAATTCACGAGGAAGAATGGCAAACCTTTCCCATAATTAGTCCTCAAATTGATGGATCGCCAAGTCTCAGAACCACAGAAAACTTACATACAGTGGAATTTCAAAACAAAAGATAAAGAGAAAATCCTACCAGCTGCCAGATGCAACTTCAAAGGAATAAATCAGTTTAACATCAGATTCTCATCAGTGATGAAGGAATGAACACATTTAAAGTGGACAGAAGGCAAATCCCTTCAAACTTTCCGTATCTGATTGATGATTTAGGAGACGAGGCTCTTGAGCACTCACCCGGGTCAGCAAACGCTCCTGGGCCCACTGCTAACGGTGTGCCCCCCATACGCCCATTACGGGCCCCATCTACCTGCAAAAGGGTCCTAGGTAGCCGGTCACCCTGTGTCTGCTCTTGTCCCTTCGAGTACATTAGCCACGCGGCGGCGAGAGTGATCTTTTCAAAACCCAAATAACATCACCGCTCTGCTTGAACCCTCCCATCACACCCAGAATCAATGCTAACGCAAGAGCACGGCTGCCCGACCCGGTCTGGGGCCACGTCACCAGCACCGTGTCCCGCCTCCCGCCTCCCCCCTCCCAGCTGCACTGGCCACACACCAGCCTCACCCCATCACTTCACTCGGTTCTCTGTGGAAATGTCACCCCCTCAGACCGCCCTCTGGCTCGAGCACACCCGAACACCACACAGAGCACAGAGTCTTCCCGGAACACCACCACAAGGCCACAGGCTGTGCCCAGAACGCGAACAAGGCGGGACAGGGAAAAGCAGAGAGAAGTAATTTGAAGTGTTTTTGTGGAGTCCTAGGATTGGGAGTAGTTTTCATTTTCTTCTTTATACTTTCCCACGCCTTTAAAATGTCCTAAGTAGTAAACATTAATTTTAATATATTAAAAGTGGCATTGAAAATTTCTCACCTGCAAGGGTGCATGTAAAACTGTTCTAGTTGAGAAAATATTTTTAGATTACCACCATCCTGAGTTCTACAAAAAATAATTAACATACTCAAGTACCTGGGACAAACATCTCCACTCCAAAGGATTCATAAACTTTGGATTTTTCCAACAAAAATTCAAAACTCCTCGACACCAGAAACACAGTCTCTATGCTCTGCGCCCGCGGTACGTAAGGCATTTCACTGCCGCATCGCCAACCTCCAGCTTCCCTCGCTGCCAACCAAGTGTGCAGCCTCTCTTTCCTGCTGATAGAAAAGATTTGAGAAATACGTCTGCTAATGTTAAATGAAATCTGCCTAAGTTTCACAGGCAGATGCATAGAATACGGACTATTAAATTCACAGTGACGACTATTCTTTGTTCAGTGAATCTAACCATCAAACAACATCGACTACAAATTTCTAGTTTAACACTCCCAAAATATTACTCCATTTCTACAGTACAACTAAGCTCAATCAGTAATTCAAAGACGAATTCCCAAGCACCTGCTATACGCCAAATACCACGGGCCCTAAGAGGGGACAGAAAACAGTGGATGACCAGGCGGCTCAGTGAGAACACGAAACACGAGGCAGGTAACTCCACAGGCGATGGGTCTGTGGTAAGAGCTCGTAAGAAATCGAGAGGACGCCGTGCCGGCAAACACGGAGGGCCTCAGACACAGGCTGGTCAGGGAAGGCTTCTCTGAGGAAGCAGCCCTCTGACAGGCAGGAACCCACCACGAGAAAGGACATGAGGGGATTCAAGGGCCAGTGTGTACACGGTCCCTCAAGGACGCCAGTGTCACTGTTTCTAAAATCCAAGCTGTTCCATCCGGAGTCCCAGGCGAGGAGGTCCAGGCTGCGGGTCTCTGATGATTGGCCAGGGCCAGGATGCGCCATTAGAGTGCTGCACCGACTTCACCGGCAAGCACCAGAGGAATGTGTTACGTCCTCCCGTCCAATCCGCTCTGGGTACCAGGGGCCCAAAGGGAAGGCAGTGCTCGTCTGCGCAGCCTCTGAAAGTATCTCCCTCAGAAGCAGCAGGGACCAGTGAGATCAAGGACACACTGCCCGGCGCGGACACACCCCACGGGCGCGCCATGCTTAGAACGGGCAGGGGAGGGCAGAGGCGGGAGGCCAGTGCGGGGCGGCCCGCACTCAGCACGGAGACGCTGCCAGATTCCACATGGAAGAGCAAGAAGGAATTGATTCAAGGCATCAGGCTCCGGAACTGGAGATCTGGGTTCCAATCCTAGCCCTGCAATTGGGCAGCTTGGTGACAGCGAGCAAACTACCTGCCCTCTCCACGTGCGTGTCCTCATCTACAAAGTGAGGTAAATGAGAAGCACTCCAACCGTCTGGCAACATTGGGAGTTAAATACACCAACCCAAGGCGTATGCAGAGTATGGAAGAGAAAGTTCTTGAAAAACGTTAGCTATTTTTATTATTATTAATCTGAAAATGTCATTTCGATGCAAGATATGTCTACCACAGCCATTAAAACCACAACTCAAAGCACCTGGCTTTTAACTTTTCAGCAGGGTAACTTGGTCTTCGCCCTGTAGGTCACACATAGGAAACAAACGCTCTCCACCCGGCGTGATCAAATGTACCCTCTAGAAAGGACCCCCCGCTGCAGCACGGAGGAGGTTCACACTCAGGACAAGAGAGGCGGCAGAACTGCATGACCTCGATCTCAACATGAAGACCCCAAAGAGCACTTAGATGTGGGCCCAAGAGTTTTCAAATGACAGTACCTTTAGACCCCACAAGGGTTACACAAGCACTTGGGTAGAAGAAACCGAACATAAAGATGCGCAGAAATGAGTGAATCCCAAATATGCAGCCGCGCACCCTGCCTGGGCTGCGTGCTCTCCGACTTGGAAAGTGAGCGGCGCAGAGGGGCGTGGTTTGGAAGGCCCCGGGCACACTAGGCCGCTGTCCCACAGGACAAGACAGCACATCAGCCAAACCACACGTGCTCACAGAGGGAGCCCCTAAACCTGCAGTCTTCGTGCCTCCAGACGCAGGCCACAGTGACCCTACGCTAGCGCTTCAGACACCACGCGCCCACACGCTCCTGCAGAATCACCCTGTCTGCAGACAGCACCCATGAGATCAAATCCGAGGAGGTGTCACACGTAGACCATTCACAGCGACAAGGTGCGAAGGCTTAGCCACCGTAAAAGGTCTGCCCCTTGGGCCACTGCCACACCACCGGTCCCACCCACAGCAACCGTGGAATCAGGTTCTTGTGTGGCCGCACCCAGCGCGCAGCTCCCGCAATGGAAGGCAGGCTCCGAAACAAAAACAAAGCAAGACACGACGATCCAGACTTGGGGCTCTCAACCTTGTCAGTCTCGGGGTCCCTTCCTCTCAACACTGAGGATCCCTGAAAGGATTTATTTATGTAGATTATGTCAATATTTACTGATTAGAAATTTAAACCAAGATCATTTTTAAATTTTAAATCATTTTGGGGCGCCTGGGTGGTTCAGTCAGTTGAGCGTCGGACTTTGGCTCAGGTCATGACCTCACGGTTTGTGGGTTCGAGCCCTCTGACAGCTCAGAGCCTGGAGCTGCTTCAGATTCTGTGTCTCCCTCTCTCTCTGACCCTCACCTGTTCATGCTCTTTTTCTCTCTCAGAAATAAATTTTTTTAAAAATTAAAAAAAAAATAAATTTTAAATCATTTTAAAATAACAAGTCCACTAAGCACAACTTTCCAATGAAGGCTAAAACACCGGAATTTCAACGTCAGTAGACATTTAGTGCACATTTCAACATACACTTATTTTAAGTTTTAACATATATTTAATATACGTTGATTTTCCCAAGTATATAATGAAGGGAAGACCATAATATACTTATTTGGAACTCCATCAAGGGCTCTTCACAGCTTTGAAAACTCATGACACCAAGAGCAATACCACGTTCATCTGTCAGCACCCCGCCCCTCTGCACCGGGGCTGGGGGAGCACTCAGAGAGCTGTCACGGGAGGAGGCAGTCATCTCACTTCAGTGCACACGGTACTGGAGCCACACCTAAGCATCTGTGCCCAAGTGCTCACCCAATAAATCCTACTGTGCTCGTTAGAATCCTGGTTAGAGAAAGGATTACAATGTATGAAAAGGAAGCTTCCTTCTGGGGCGCCTGGGTGGCTTAGTCGGTTAAGCATCCGACTTTGGCTCAGGTAATGATCTCACGGTTTGTGGGTTCGAGCCCTGCGTCTGGGTCTGTGCTGACAGCTCAGAGCCTGGAGCCTGTCTTTGGATTCTGTGTCTCCCTCTCTCTCTGACCCTCCTCTGCTCATGCTGTATCTCTCTCTCAAAAATAAATAAAATATTAAAAAAAAAAAAAAAAGGGAGCTTACTTCTGAAACATTTAGAACACACTGGCTGGTAGTATGTGTTGAAGCAAATTTGCAGGCTGGAAAAGGTGAGAAATGATGATTATACTAACTTCATAAACCTATCAAGCACCAGGGGCGCCCAGGTGGCCCAGTCAGTTAAGCATCCAACTTCAGCTCAGGTCATGATCTCACAGTCCATGAGTTCGAGCCCCGCGATTCTGTGTCTCCCTCTCTCTCTACCCCTTCTCTGCTCACGCTCTGTCTTGCTCAAAAATGAATACAGGTTAAAAATATTTTTAAAACTAAATAAATAAAAGTAACAAGTATTGGGGTGCCTGGCTGGCTCAATCGGTAAAGCATGTGACTCTTGACCTCAGAGTCATTGAGTTCAAGCCCCACATCAGCGTAGAGCTTACTTTAGGAAAAAAAGTAACAAATATCAATTATTCCTCAATATCGTACCATTGGAAAAGCATTATTACAATGATACAAGGCCAATTGTTTGTAACATGACATTTGAAAAAGAATTAATCAAATGTTCTTCTTAGTTATCAGATAAAATACCTACCAATGAAAAGACTTTTTTTTAATGTCAAACACTGTAAAGGCAGCAATGAATATTGCTCTTTTGATCAGTAAGGTAGAATAAATCAGAACAAGGCAAGATATCAAATACTTGTAAATTCTTCAGTAAAGTGTAGCATATATTTGGGATTATAACTGCTTGGCAATCCTCGCTGTCCAGAACAGAGCAAAGGGAGTATCTTTAATGGATTTTATGATCCATTTTGTTCAGAGAGGATCCTCTGAGGATCTCACAGAGAACATATTTACTCTTGTATTTAAACACACTTCTGAAGAGAGCCAGGAAGACACAGGACTCTGCTGAAGTGCCTTCATCTCCTGGAAGGGGCGAAACAGTCCATCAAAAGGAGCCTCAAATTTTAAAAAAGAGAAATTTTTTTAATCGAGAAACATCACGCCATCTCACAACGAGTGGCCTGCAAAGTCCAGGTGTGGCGAGGAGGACGGACAACGGTGCGGTGATGGTGGCAGGAAAACTGAGGACCTGCGTCAAGACACTGCCCACGTCAGAGCGAGTGAGTGGACACCGCCGTCTCGACCCTCCGGCTTCTCCTCGGGTCAGGAACCCGGAAGCAGAAGGGCAGCTCGGCTTGAGGTACGCATTCGGGGAGTGGGACACAACCAGAAGACAACCAGCGAGGCCCGCGACCCCTGCACCTGTCCCGTCTCCCCGGAGCCCTGTCCGGGTGCTCCCAGCGCCCCTCTCACTGCAACCCACCGAAACAGCTCCACAGAGGCTTTGTCTCACTTCTTCCCTCACACTGCCAGCCCCTCCCTTCCCTGGCCTACGCCTGCCTGTTACCCCCTCTCCTCCGCGAGAGCGCAGCGCGACCGGCCGTGCGCCGCCTCCCACCAGACCCAGCACCGTGCCTGCGCGTGGGGCCCAGGGACAGGCTTACACCTTACAAAACGAAACAAGAACTGTGTGAGGTTGGTGTCATTTAACAGACCGACCAGGAAACATCCATCTTTACCCCTGCGGTTATCACAGAACATCAAACAAAACAGGTACCGGGGCGCCTGGGCGGCTTAGTCAGCTAAGCGTCCGACTTCGGGCTCAGGTAGTGGTCCGTGGTCCGTGGGTTCGAGCCCCGCGTCGGGCTCTGTGCTGACAGCTCGGAGCCTGGAGCCTGTTGCAGGCCCTGTGTCTCCCCCTCTCTCTGCCCTTCTCCCATTCACACTCTGTCTCTCTGTCTAAATAAATATTAATTTAAAAACAAATAAAGTGGGTCCCTAATTGTCATGAATCAGGAAAGGTCGAAAATCGGTCATAAAAATTTTCAAGTAATTTGGTTTAAAGGCTTGCAGCAAGAACCGCCCAACTTCTTGTCCGCCGCACGGCGCCTAAGGCGGCGGCAGCCCCGCGTCCTCGGTCACCCGGCAAGTCCCTCCAGGGTGGACGTCGCGCAACCCCCTCCCCTCCCGCCAGAGCAAACACCGAGAGGGCAAACCGCGCCCGCCTGTGAAACCCCGCGGCCACATAACGGCTCTACGCCCTGCAGGGCCGGGCCCGGTAAGGGCCTCCGCGGGGCACCCTCTCCGGGAAGGAACGGCTCCGCATCAACTCCGACCCTCAGCCCCTGGAAGAAAACCGCGGCAGGGAACAGGCGCGCGCACCCCGCTGCCTTCCCGGGGGGCAGGGAGAACGCGGGGGCTCGCCGGCACCCGCCACCCCGCGTCACCCCGCCCAGTCCTCCGCCGCCCTGTCTCCCCGGGGACTCTGGAGAAGGTGGACGCGCTCCGAGCCGCCGTGCCCGGCCTCACCCCCCCCGGGCCCGCTGCGCCGGGAGCGGTGACTCAGCCCCGCCGGGGCCCGGCCTCCCTGCCTCCGCCCCGGGGGCTGCAGCCCTCCGCAGGCCGCCCCGCCCCGGGGACGCCCCTGCCCCCGCCGCCCCCGCGAGGCCTCCGGACCCCCGGCTGACCCGCGGCCTCCCGGCCTCGCCTCGGCCCCGAGCCGCCCGCCCAGCCCCGCTACCTTCGCTCCTGCCCAGGATCCGGCAGCACAGGTTCTGCAGCAGGACGTTCGGCGACTTCTGGTCCGGGGTCGCCATCCTCGCCAGGGACGGCCCGCGGGGGGCCTGCGGAGCCCCCGGCCCTCGCCTGCCCCGCGCCCCGCGCCGCGCAGGCTCCCGGCGTCCCGGACCCGCTACAGCCTCTCGGGCACCGCCGGCGACAAGGCCGCCATTTTAACGGAACCCGCCGAAACCGCGGGTCCTTCCCACAATGCCCCGCTTCTTCCGGCCGCTCGGGGCGCTGGTGCGCCGGCCTGGGAGGTCCCCGCTCCGTCCGCGCGCGGTCCCCGGAGCGCCGCTGCCACGGCCGGAGGGTTCCGGCACCAACTGCTCCGGCGGCTCAGACCCCAGGGTCCCCGGCGCTGTGTCGGATGGAGACCCCCCCCCACAGTCCCCGGCACACGTCCCGCCCACAGTCCCTGACAGAGGGACCTGTGGCACAGTCCCCCAACATCCCTGAGGTCAGGAAGGCCGCTGTTCGCTCTGTGCTCAATAGCATCTTTATAATCCATAATTTAAAAAAAATGTTAATGTTTATTTGTTCTTGAGAGAGAGAGAAAGAGAGAGCATGAATGCGAGCGGGGGAGGGGCAGAGAGAGGGAGACGCAGAATCCAAAACAGGCTCCAGGCTCCGAGCTGTCAGCACGGAGCCCGACACCGGGCGGGAACTCATGAACGGGGAGAGCACGACCTGAGCTGAGGTCGGCCGGTCAACCGACTGAGCCCCCACCCCACCCCCACCCCCAGGTGTCCCCCCGTAAAGTTTTTCCAATATCATTGGCTCAAGTTTCACTTTTGGTGAAAGAAGTCTGTTTAAAGGAGTGCAAGGTTTTATGATTTTTGACATTTGGTTGACATTGGCACCCGCCACACTTTCTAGGTTTACACAGATAGCATGTGTGTATTCACCGACCGGAACCCCAGCCCCCCGCCCCTCAACCCATCCCAGGACACCGGTCATCTGAAGACCAAGGCGGATGAAGACTGAGAGGGAAAGGCCTGGAAAGAACAAGGCAGGTCAGCAGGCCATCACAAGGCATCTGGACGCCTGCTCATGAGTGCGGGGGAGGCTGTGGGCACTGACGATGCCCCACCCGAGAACAAGGGAGCCAGTCCACACACCAACTGGCCGAAGACGTGAGATGCTGGAGGCCAGGAGCTGTGCGTTTCCTGACCGCGGCCCATGAGACAAGGGCAGCACTTACTCCGCTCCAAACCACTGTGTTTCCTTCCCAAGAATCTGGAATTAACGTGAAAAGACCTTATATCCCCAGAGGCCTGCACTATACCGCAGCATCACAGAACAATCAAGTGAGCCTAGCACAAGAGAAAACTCCACCCCTTCCTTCCCAAGCTGGAGGAAAGCAGCAGCCTTACAGACGGGACCCCCTGAGACTTCTTGCTGCAGATGACGCCGGAATGAGGTGTCCCAAAGGAGGGCCAGGCCCTAAACGAGCCTACGTGCCGGGCCGTGCAGTTAATACTCCCCTTGTACCACGTGAATTCTGGGAATAGGAAAACCAGAAGAGCCCCAGGACAGAGGCAAAGCAGGTGTCTGAGAGAGGCAACTGGGAGCCAGGACCTCACACCCAGAACGGAGCTGCAGTGTCAGATGGTGGCGGGTGACGCTGGCTCTCCTCTCTCCCAGCGGTCCACTACGCATGCCGGGTTTCTGGGGTAACAGAGCCCCAGCCACGGTCGTGACAGCAACATCACAGCACCAAGACCGGGCGAGGTACAGCGAGGGAAGGAGGGTAGATAAGACACAGCCCAGCAGAGTGGACACTGCCAGTGTGTCCTGTCGCCTCCCTTTGCTGAAATTTCCCTGGAGGTGCCTTTGCTTTTCCAATGGGAAGATGGAAATACAGTAACTAACGCAGTGAGGTGGGCATGTAACAGGGGTGTCCCAAGGATTGGCAACTTGGGTACAACACCGAGGACCCTACATTTTAAAGAAAGCCAAGGAAAATGGGAGCCGGATGCTAGCTCAGGATCAGTAGACGTGGCCAAGCAGACGTGGCTCATTCTACGGCGCTCACTCCCACCCTGTAGGTCCCTCCACAGCTGATCAGTTGGCCGTGGCGGAGGAGGGGGCTCTGGGTCCCGAGGCCGTTCCAGACATCAGGACCTGCCCCGCAGGCACCGCAGAGCCAAGGCCCCGCTGGAAGCCTGGAGGAAAGTCACGTGAGCCTCACAGACGATCGGTGTCAGATGCCCACACAGAGATGGCGTCGATGGCCACCGGGGCCAACCTGACAGAGGGTGTGGCCGCGTGTGGAGCTAACCCAAAGATGTTCGACCTTTGCCCTGATCCCTCTGTCCTGACTCCAATCCAGGGAGTTAGAATTAGCAGTGGGGGGTGAAGGAAGAGGGAAGGACAAACGTCACCATCTCCCCTCAGGCGCCTCAGGCTGGTGACGCCTGGCTGTGCAGGGATGAGGAACAGCCATGAGCTCCAGGCTGGATGCGACGTGAGAGCTTTGCATCGACCTCGACAGAACTTCTTCGAACACAACATGACCAACAGGCCATGGGTGCCTCAGGTGCCACGAAGGACAAGACAGGAAAAAGCCACCTGACTAATCTGAGGAACTTACATACTTTTTGGCAAAAGTATCTTTTGGCAAAATTTTGTAACTGGCAGAATTCTACTTTGAGTGTTTAAGCCGTAACATTAGACTCCCTAAAGGCAGGTCCCCGATGCTGTGCTGAAGGAACCCACCCTGGGGCAGTGCTCACGTGTCTTGCCTCCCGGAATTGTCACCTGGTTGTACTCCCCTCCCCTCAGCTCCGGACAGACCCTCTGGTGTGCGCTTCCTGGGACGACGCGTGAGGGCTGGCTCCCAGCAGCTTCCAGAAGCCTGGCAGGCACCTCCTGGCGCTCGGGGGGGGGAGCCGCCGTGTGAGGAGGACAGTGTCTCTGCAGGACGGACCACAGGTGCAGGCCACGTGGACGGGGAAGGACCCTGAGACCCCAGGCAGTGAGGGGAGCCAGCTACCCCAGCGTCCCAGCTGAGCCAGTCCCCCGCTGTCACGCCAGCTCAATGCAGCCACACGAGTGACTACGTGCAGAGCAAACACAAGTCCCCCCTGCGCCCACCCAGACTGCAGAATCGTTAGCAAATAAAATGCTCACTGTTCTCGGCCCTTACGTTTGGGGGTGGCTTGTCGCACAGCAGGGAGCACTACTTAGTGCACGCGGCTTTGCCTGGAGGGTCGGGTGTGGCCGCGTGGAGGACGTGCCTACCATCCCTGTCCGATCTCAGAGCCTGATCTGCTCTACACCCAGACGACTCTGCAGGGCAAGCCCCTGGGACAGCTCCCCCCCCACACCCCCCCCCCCCCCCCCCCCCCCCCCCAAGGAGTCACTGGTAGAGCTGGAGGTCAGAGTGCCCATGGCAACGCCTGCTGCCAGCCCGCCCCTTCGTTCATGCTTCCAGCCTCCCTGTCAACTCTTCTCACAGATCTCACCCCCGCTGGAAGATTCCAGAAGATGGGATATGGTAACATCAGCTCTTCTCTCTGTCTCTTCAGCCCTATGAAAAGTAGCCACTTTCTGCCCTTGCGAATCTCGGAGTTCCTCACCTCCTGCAGCCGCCCACATGGCTAATTCCCCGTGTTAAGCCCCTGCATTGCTGGAAGGGGTTCTGACTTGCAGGCTGGTCCCCACTATCCAGTCCTTGCTAAGAAGGAGTGATCCCAGGGCAGAGGCCCTCAGCTAGGACGCCAGGATGGGGTTGCTCATATCTAAGCTCAGATACGTTAGGATCCTTTTGAAGGTGGAACCCATCGCACGTTGAAGCACCAACCCAGGCTTTTATTAGCACTGGCTGATGGCAAGACTCTGGGAAATTAGTAGCGGCTGTAGTCAGATGTGTGGGCCCAAGGACGATCACCGAGACTGCAGCGTGGGCGGACTGGCCTGGAGTATTTTCTGGAAGCTTGGGTATAGCTTAAGGTATAGTCGTGGAGCCAGAGCTCCCCTAGCAGCCTCGAGAGGAATCTCTTATTTATTGTTTTTTCTAAAATTTTTTTTTAATGTTTTATTTATTTCTAGGAGAGAGAGAGAGAGACAGCGTGAGCAGGGGAGGGTCAGAGAGAGAGGGAGTCACAGACTGAAACAGGCTCCAGGCTCCGAGCTGGCAGGCAGCACAGAGCGCGACGCGGGGCTCGAACCG
>NW_024080654.1:6073461-6115069 GCF_003009895.1 Hyaena hyaena
CGTGGGTTCGAGCCCCGCGTTGGGCTCTGTGCTGCCTGACAGCTCAGAGCCTGGAGCCTGTTTCAGAGTCTGTGACTCCCTCTCTCTCTGACCCTCCCCTGCTCACGCTGTCTCTCTCTCTCTCTCTCTCCTAGAAATAAAATTTAAAAAAATATATATATATATAAAAGAAAACATCACATTGAATATAAGAGCACGGAGTCCACAGATGTGAGCTACAATTCTGGTTACTATGTATCCGAGCTGCGATCTGCCAACCTGACTTCCTCTGTTGGTGTTGACCTTGATCACCCATCTGAGTGAGCCAGGGTTGGTCAGGTTTCTCCAGTGTAAACTCACGCTTTTTCTCTCCCTTTCCACACTGTGCAGCGCCCACACACCAAAGCCGTGGGGAGCTATGCTCCACATCCCCAGGTGTGAAGCATCTGCATAAGTTATATGAAATTGCTCTCCATGGAAGATTTGTTTATCCTCCCCTGTTTACTTAATAACTTACTTCAGTCGGTATGTACTCAGGGATATTCGTGTCATACTCCGGGTTATAATCCAACACTATGTTACTTGTTTTCTTGCTCACGCTGTTCCAGCCTCGACCCTTCACAGCTTTCAGTCGGCTCCTGTCTCCCTTTGACATTCCTCCATCGCTTTTAAAAACTAACGAGTGGACTTCATGTTTTTTACTTCCATTTTAGATTTCTAGAAATATTGAGTAGATCATCCTGAAAGTCCTGCATGTCCATCCATCGCTGATGCAGCGGCCCCTGCTATTACCACCCGCACCGGTCAGTTTATTTGCTACAATGAACGAACAGGCTGGACACACTGTGATTTACTGAGGCCCACAGTCTATGCCGGGAGATGGGAAACCCAGACACGGCTGTGTAGGATGCCCTGGTGGACAGGACAATGCCCTTTGCCTTGATACCGGCGAGACCTAAGGTCCTCTTCTGTTCCGTCTTTCACGTCACATTTGACATTGCACAGAAAAGGTGCGTTCAAGCCGCCTGAATTGGAAGGTTTGTGATTAATGCGGTTACCGGTACCCAGCTCAGCTACTCACATCTTCTCATGCCTGATTGACTGAAACTCATGAACAATCTTTCAAATTACAATTAATTTACAAGTTACAAATTCACATTCCTTTCCTGAGATCATAATGATTTATCGTTCTGACATCAGATCAACAGAAAGAAACTCCAATTAGGCTTTGAGAACGCATATATTTCAGGAAAATGTCATTTGCCTGTTGTAAGTCGATGGATAAATTACTTTAGAAGTCAGGAAGTCTTTTGAGACACTGCCCTTTTGTTATCTTGTTTTATGCGCACGTATTGTTTCTTATACTTTTTAAAAATTGGAACTGACTTTGAAAGGCTGACATTTGACAGGCTGTGCTATAAATACCACCAGGATTGAAGACGCTGTTTGCCTGTCTCCACGCCCGCGGGGCCTCCCTCCTACCTAGCTTTGCTTTTGCTTATGTTCTTTTATTACCTAGGTCTTTATTTACAGGTTAAAAAAAATTTTTTTTGTTAATGTTTATTATTTTTGAGAGAGAGAGAGACAGAGCATGAGCAGGGAGGGGCAGAGAGAGGGAGACACAGAATCCGCAGCAGCTCCAGGCTCCCAGCTGTCAGCACAGAGCCTGATGTGGGGCTCGAACCCACGAACCGCGAGATCATGACCTGAGCCGAAGTCAGACGCTCAACTGACTGAGCTCCCCAGGCGTCCCTATATTTACAGTTTTTGAAGCATATTAAATTTTTTAGGACAGTGATCAACTGAAACACTGTTTCTTTGATTCCAAACATATTTTAAAATAATTTTAAAAGTCTATAAAAAAGGGAACATAAGTGGCTTTTCATGGTGGTGATGGAACATTCTGAGCACAAAACTCTCCTGCTTCTCCTCACGATTCCTCCTTTTATGGTGCTCTTACCACGAACTTTTTTACTCATAAACTGGTGGACTGTCGCTAGTCTCTCATCTGGCGTGTGGCGGGGAGGGGGGTTAGTTATCTCGGACACTGAGGGACTCTGAAAGGAGCCTCGAGCTTCGCTAGGCAGGGGGCTGGGGAGAGGGCCAGGTCGCCCAGCTGGCAAATCCCGTCTGGAACGTCGGGGTCTCGGGTCAGCAGGCGCTGGGCCTGGTGGGCTTGGAAGATTAAACCCACTGCGGAGATTAAGGACAGGACAGCACCTTTCAGGCTGAGGGTGACAGTGGGTGCAGCCCTCCTGACTGGTCCCCGGGGAAGAGGAAGAGGGTGTGAGTGTCCTTTCCTTTCGGGGCTTCTTAGCTTCATTAAAGCTCTTGCCCGGCCAGGCTCACCCTGAACGTGGTTGGGTCTCCAGGGCAGGGCTCCAGGGGCGCAGCAGGGGTGCCAGGACCCAGAGCCTCTGTCCAGACCCACACCCCCCAGGCCCGGCGGGACCAGTCCGCGGGGAACGGCGTGTCCTCCGACGTGTGGGGTCACGCACTTGCATGAGGCCACTGCAGCCACCTCGGGCGTCACTGCTACCTGGCGGGAGCGGTGGGGGCCCTGGGCCGCGTCTGTGTGCGTAGCTCAGGGAAGCCCCCCAAGCCCTCAACGCTCAGGGCGGTCGGGTCATCACTCTGCAGCAGCAGAACCGAAAGCTGCCACGTGAACTTACCAATCGCCCACCCAAGGCCCCAGCCAGGGGAGACCCGGGGTTCAAAGCCGCGTCGAAGGCCCAGAGACGGCTGCTTTCCAAAGGACGCCTCTGCCTCAAAGCTGGTTTTGATTGCTTCATCCGTGCTGATAACCTCCAAGTCTCCAAGTCTCCAGCCCTTTAGTCCTGAGCAGTTGGAGGAGAGCTGCTCGGGGGAAATCTGATAATGCGTTTGAAAAAAGAAGTTAATTAGTTTTCCGGGTGATTACAGCGCTCGCTCCCCTCGTGCTGGTACAAATGCTCCCCGCGAGTTAATAACGTGGACGGGGAGCCTCTTTCCGCCACAGAACCCTCAGCTGTGGGCTCCTCGAGGAGCCGCGGCCGGCGAGGCCTCACAGGCACTGAGTCCTGGGGATTCGTGCTCAGGGACTGATCTGAAGCACATGAGAGACTGCAGGACTCATTTATTTCTATAAAATCTACTATTGGCTCCCCTGGCGGCAGCAGGATCCAGGTCACCTCCGCCGGGAGGAGCCGAGCCTTCCTTCTCTGTCACACTCACTTGCTGTGCCGCCCGCACCAGCTCAGCGGGCCACCCACCCGCCCTCAGAGGCGCCGCTCTTGTTGATTTCACGTAAAATCAGCGTGGACGTGTTCTTAGCGCTGTGGCCAGAAGGTACGAGGCACAGAATCAAAGCTAAGAAAAGTCCCATCCTGGGTTTTACACACTTAGTTTGCACAAACCACCCCCCTGCCCAGTTCTCCGCTAGCACTTAACACGGGGCGTGTGATGCAGACAAGAGAGCTGCCCAGACGCTGACCGACGAGGTCCCCGCGCGAGTGTCACCGTGTGCGCACCTGCCGAACTGTGACACGGTCCTGTGGGAAGATGGCCGGCCGAGGTGTGGACCCGTGGGCCATGGGGGGCGGCGTGGCGGCTCTGCTGCTGGCCAGCCGCGCCGGCCTCCTCCTAACCCGAAAGACAAACCTGCAGTAGCTAATTTCTGACCCTGTTAAAGCAGCCAGTGAGCGTGTGCCGGGAGACCTGAGCCGCCTCGCTGTGCCCCGGCCGCCCCTGGCATGGACCACAGGTCCCACACGACAGCTGCTGCGCCATCCTGTGTTACCAGCGGGAGCATCGGCACTTTCTCCGTCTAAAACTGGGTCTTTGTTCTCTCCTGACGACTTTATTTAATTACGAATGCTCTGTATTTGGTAGACTTGTTTTGCTTTGTTCTTAAAATTCAGGCGCTATGGAGGATTTGACATAACAATCCTAAATGCTAACAGCATCCACAACTTGATCACAGTTTTTTGTCCTTAGTTTACGGAAAGGGGTCAAGATCACCGAGCAGCAGGCAGGGAAAAGGCAGCAGGTGAGGAGGAGGGAGACGGAAGACCTCGGCTCGGCTGGGTCCGTGCTGGGAATTTTGTTTTGTTTGCTCTGTTCCAGGATGACACCCCAACGCTGGGATTTCAACTGCAAAACTGTCTACCTTCTCTGTTCAGGTGAGCGCCTCCCCTGGGGTCCCACAGCAGATTTCCAGGTAAACAGCCCACCGCTTGAGCTCTACTTCCAGAATTCCAGAAAGCATTTTAGTGACAAACTAATAGGATTCACCACCTTCTTGGAAAAAAAAAAACAGAAAACCCAGTCCAATTCCGATGCTCTGCTCTAATTCCTGTGGGGTCTTGCACTGTGCTCTAATTCCAGTGCTGGGCACTACCCCCCCAGTGCTGGGTGCTACCCCCCCCCCCAGTGATGGGCGCTACCTCCCCGGTGATGGGCGCTATCCCCCTGGTGATGGGCACTACCCTCCAAGTGATGGGCGCTATTCCTCCCACCCCCCGTGATGGGCACTAAGTCTTGTTTCAGCTCAGTCCTCCTACATTTCTAAGCTTTCTTTTTTTTAAGATTTTTTAAAATGTTTATTTTTGAAAGAGAGGGAGAGGGAGAGAGAGAGAGAGTGGGGAAGGGGCAGAGATAGATAGAGGGGGACACAGAATCTGAAGCAGCTCCAGGCCCTGAGCCATCAACCCGGAGCCCTACGCGGGGCTCAGACCCACAGACTGCGAGTTCGTGACCTGAGCTGGAGTTGGGTGCTTAACCGACTGAGCTACCGAGGCGCCCCTAACCTTTCTTTTTAGTCTAGGAAAATGTCTCCATAATATTTTTATTTTATTGGCAATATTATATACACACAACTCTCAAAAAATTAATTTTAAATTCATTTAGTTAATTAATTAAAGGCAAAAATATGCTACTGGGACTAGACCAAAATAAGAAGCTTTTGCACAGTGAAGGAAACTGTCAACAAAATGAAAAGACAGCGTGTAGAATCGGAGAAGATATTCACAAATGACATATCCGATAAAGGGTTAATATCCAAAATATATGGAGAACTTATACAGCCAAATACCCCCCAAAAAATCAAATAATCTGATTGAAAAACGGGCAGAGGACCTAAATGGACATTTCTCCAGAGAAGACATCCAGACGCCAACACACATGTGAAAAGAGGGTCCACAAAACGCGTTCATGCTTCTTATTTTAACACCTACTCAAAAATCAGAAGGCAAAGAACCCAATATAACATTGCGTATTAAAATCTTTACCAACTGACTTTTACCATGTCACAAAGCTGCTATTCCTTTTAGAAAATATTTCTTTTTCTTCCCAGAAGGGCGCGGTTTCCCTCCCCAAAGTCTCTGATGTCAGTTTCTTTGTAATTCTTTATTGTTAGTATCGTTCAGATGTTAAAGCTTTATTTATTTTTGAGGGACAGCATGTGCAGGGGAGGGGCGGAGAGGGAGAGTCCCAAGCAGGCTCTGAGGTCACTGCGCAGCCGGACCCGGGTCTGGGGCCCGCGAGCCGTGAGGTCACGACCTGAGCCGAAGTCCGGAGTGGGCCCCTGGCCTGCCGAGCCGCCCCGCGCCCCTCCTCGTCCGTCTCCGTCGCGGGACCGCGGCCGCGGAAACACGCACTGGTGCGGGGGGCCCGCCGGCCTCTGCCGCCCTCTGCCGGCCGGCGCGTGGAACTGCCGCGGGGCCGCGGGCGGCTGAGCCCGCTCGGGGCCCGGGAGGAGTCTCCAGTTCCGCAGCCGCGCCTCCTCCACGCTGGCCCCGGGTCTGCGCTTGCCGTGACGGAGCAGAGGAGCCCGCACACGCCTTCGCGTCTGGGCTCAGACCTCCCGCCGGCGGGGCTCTGGACGGGCTCGCTCTTCACCTGCAGGCTTCTCGGCCTGAAGAAGAAGGAACGTGTTCGTCTCCTTTGCAAGATTTTGAATTTTTTTTGTCTTTATTTTTGAGAGAGCGAGAGAGCGCGCACACAAGCAGGAGAGGAGCAGAGAGGGAGACACAGAATCCGAAGCAGCTCCAGGCTCCACGCTGTCAGCACAGAGCCCGACGCGGGGCTCGAACCCACGGACCGGGGGATCACGACCTGAGCCGATGTCAGACGCTCAGCTAACTGAGCCCCCCAGGCGCCCCTCCTTTGCAAGATTCTGAAGGGTTTCAATAAGTTAATGTTTAAAAATACAGGTACTTAGGGGCGCCCGGGTGGCTCAGTCGGTTAAGCGTCCGACTTTCGCTTAGGTCATGATCTCGCGGTTCGTGGGTTCGAGCCCCGCGTCGGGCTCTGTGCTGACTGCCAGCTCAGAGCCTGGAGCCTGTTTCAGTCTGTGACTCCCTCTCTCTCTGACCCTCCCCTGCTCACGCTGTCTCTCTCTGTCTCCTAGAAATAAAATAAAAACATTTAAAAAAAAAAACTAAATTACTTTCAAAAAGTAAATTAAAAAAAATAAATAAATAAAAATAAAAATACAGGTACTTGGTAAGCCTTTGAAAATCATAGCCATAAAAGTGTCTACAGAATGTCTACTAGTGGATTTCTAGGTTTGATTTTTTTCCCTGGATTACGCCAAAAGACCACAGGGAGACTCATTTCATGACGCTGAATCTACTTGAAGATGAAGCTTAATTCAGTGTTACAGGTGTGTGAATATTGTACTGTTTCGTGTATTAAAATTTTATCAGAGATAAACAGAAAAGTAGCAGAAGGCCTAAATACATACAGTTGTCTCAACTGTATGTTGAGACACGCCACAGGCAAAGGCATGTGCAGGGTAGTTTCATCTACATGGTGCACAAATCACCCTCTGGGGTGTCACTGTCCACGTGGAATTGAGCCACCGCTGAGATCACACGTCTGAGGTGAACGTGCCATAACCATGTTGTACACACATCACATTAATGAATTTGCAAATTAACTAAGACTGCGTTGTGTGCATCTTCCTTTAGAGACAGAACGTTCTAGTTTCACAGGGTGAGACCCTAACTTTGGATCTGGCTCTGGCCGCTGAGCAAACACCTCTCAGGTGCTGGAGAGTGTGTCGGAGATGGATAGGTCCCAGCCCAGCGGGCGCAGAGGCCTCGCCCAGCCCCCGGGCGCCGGCCGGCATTAGGTCGGGCTGACCGGCACTGCCCCTTCTCTTCTCGGCCACAGGAAAGACCACTGCGACATCGGCCACCACTTTGACTTGAGTCCACTAGCACACACGGGTTAGGAAGTACACGCCCAGACTGAGTTGTCGCTGTCACCAACACATGCTTACTAAGATTTTGCACCTTGCTGCATGAGGAGCAGGTCTTAGCAGCGTTGGGAGAGCCCCCGAACTAACTGACGTTGGAATGACAGCTCGCAAACGTGGCCGGGCCCCACACGCTGAATGAACGAACCAGAGTGACCGCCCGATAAATAGGAGGCTTGAACGGGATCAAGAATCTTCTTACAAAATATCGAAAATGCACAGGATACTAGTGGAAGTCACTTGTCATGACAGGAAGCAGGGAAGATACAGCGTGAATTTTAAAAAGAGACAACATATTGAAACGATCATTTGGTTCTTTTCCTTTCTTTTATTGACGCGATGTGTCACGTTGATTGATTTGCGGATATTGACCAGCCCTGCAGCCCAGGGATAAATCCCACTTGGTCGTGGTGAATAATCCTTTTTAAAAAGTTTTAATGTTTATTTATTTTTGAGAGACAGAGAGAGACAGCGTGAGCAGGGGAGACGTGAGGCGGGGGGAGCGAGACACAGAATCAGAAGCAGCTCCAGACTCTGAGCTGTCAGCACAGAGCCGGACACCTGACTCGAACCCATGAACTCTGAGATCATGACCTGAGCCCAAGTCAGATGTGTAACTGACTGAGCCACCCAGGCGCCCCAATGGTGAATGATTCTTTTAATGTATTGTTGGATCTGGTTGGCTAGTACCTTGTTGAGGATTTTTGCATCCATGTTCATCAGGAAAATTGGCCTGTAGTTCTCTTTTTTAGTGAGGCCTTTGTCTGGTTTTGGAATCAAGGTAATGCTGGCCTCATAGAACGGGTTTGGGAGTTTTCCTTCCATTTCTATTTTTTGGAAAAGCTTGAAAAGAATAGGTGTTAACTCTTCTAGAAATGTTTGGTAGAATTCCTCTGGAAAGCCATCCGGCCCTGGACTCTTGTTTTTTGGGAGATTTTTGATTACTGATTCGATTTCTTTATTGATTATGGGTATATTCAAATTTTCTATTTCTTCCTGCTTCAGTTTTGGGAGTTTATACGTTTCTAGGAATTTGTTCATTTCTTCCAGATTGCCCACTTTATTGGCATATAATTGCTCATAATATTCTCTTATTATTGTTTGTATTTCTGCTGTGTTGGTTGTGATCTCTTGTCTTTCATTCGTAATTTATTTATTTGGGTCCTTTCCTTTTTCCTTTTGATCAAACTTGCTAGGAGGTTATCAATTTTTGTTAATTCTTTCAAAGAACCAGCTCCTGCTTTCATTGATCTGTTTTACATTTTTTTTAAAATTTTGATAGCATTGATTTCTGCTCTAATCTTTACTATTTCCTGTCTTCTGCTGGCTTTGGGATTTTATTTTCTGTTCTTTTTCCAGCCCTTTAAGGTACAAGGTTAGGTTGTGTATCTGAGACCTTTCCTCCGTCTCTAGGAAGGCCTGGATTGCTATGTACTCCCTCTTGTGACCACCTTTGCTGTGTTCCACAGGGTTTGGGCTGCGGTGGCATCATTTTCATTGGCTTCTGTGTACTTTTTAATTTCCTCTTTAACTTCTTGGTTAGCCCATTCATTCTTTAGTAGGATGTTCTTTAGTCTCCAAGTATTTGTCATCTTTCCAAATTTTTCTTGTGGTTGATTTCGAGGTTCATAGCGTTGTAGTCTGAAAATATGCACAGTATGATTTCGATCATATTGTACTTGTTGAGGGCTGCTTTGTGTCCCAGTATGTGGTCTGTTCCAGAGAACGTTCATGTGCACTGGAGAAGAATGTGTATTCTGCTGCTTTAGGATGAAATGTTCTGAATAAATCTGTCTTTTTTAATGTTTTATTTATTTTTGAGAGAGAGATAGAGATAGCATGAGCAGGGGAGGATCAGAGAGAGAGGGAGACACAGAATCTGAAGCAGGCTCCAGGCTCCAAGCTGTCAGCACAGAGCCCGATGCGGGGCTCGAACCCACAAACCGTGAGATCATGACCTGAGCTGAAGTCGGACGCTTAACCGACTGAGCCACCCAGGCGCCCCCTGAATAAATCTCTAAAGTCCATCTGGTCCAGTGTGTCATTCAAAGCCATTGTTTCCTTGTTGAGTTTCTGCTTAGATGATCTGTCCATTGCTGTAAGTGGGGTGGTGAAGTCCCCTACGATTATGGTATTATTATCAATGAGTTTCTCTATGTTTGTGATTAATTGATTTTTATGTGTGAGTGCTCTCACATTTGGAGGATAAATGTTTACAATTGTTAGGTCTTTTTGGTGGACAGACACCTTAATTATGATATAATGCCCTTCTTCATCTCTTGTTACAGCTTTTATTTTAAAATCTAGATTGTCTGATATAAGTTTGACTGCTCTGGCTTTCTTTCATTGACCATTAGCATGATAGATGTTTCTCTATCCTCTTAATTTCAATCTGAAGGTATCCTTAGGTCTAAAATGGGTCTCTTGTAAACAGCATATAGATGGATCTTATTTTCTTATCCTTTCTGTTACCGTATGTCTCCAATCATGTCTTTTGATTGGAGCATTTAGTCCATTGACATTCAGAGTGAGTACTGAAAGATGTGCATTTAGTGCCATTGTGTTGCTTGTCTAGTTGGAGTTTCTGGGGGTGGCCTCTGGTCCTTTCTAGTCTTTGTTGCTTTCGATCTTTTTTGATTTGTTTCATCTTTTCTCCCCTCAGAGAGTCCCCCTTAAAATTTCTTGCAGGCAGTTACAAACTCCTTTAGTTTTTGTTTGTCTGGGAACCTTTTTATCTTTCTTTCTACTTTCAATGACAGCCTTGCTAGATAAAGAATCCTTGGCTGCACATTTTTCCGATTCAGCACGTTGAATATATCCCATAATTCCTTTCTGGCCACGTTTCTGTAGATGGTTCTGTTGCAAACCTGATCTGTCTTCCCTTATAGGTTAAGGACTTTTTCCCCTTGATGCTTTTTTTTCTCTTGCTGCTTTCATAATTCTTTCCGTGTCTATGTATTTTGTGAATTTGACTATGATATGCCTTGTTGATGGTCAGTTTTTGTTGAATCTAATGGGAGTTCTCTGTGCTTCCTGGATTTTGATGTCCGTGTGTCTTCCCCCAAGTTAGGGAAGTTTTCCGCTATGATTTTCTCACATAAACTTTCTACCCCTTTTTCTCTCTCTTCATCTTCTGAGACCCTATGACTTGGATGTTGTTCCTTTTTAATGAGTCTCTGAGCTCTCTAATTCTTAAATTGTGCTCTTTTGCTTTAGTCTCCCTCTTTTTTACTTCTTTATCATTCTCCATAAGCTTGTCCTCTAAATTGCCAATTCGCTGCTCTGCCTCATTCATCCTTGCCACTGTGGCATCCATTCGAGACTGCAGCTCAGCTATAGCACTTTTTATTTCATCCTGACTAGCTTTTGTCTCCGCAGAAAGGGATTCTATGCTTTTTTCAACCACAGCTAGTATTCTTATTATCATGATTCTAAATTCTGGTTCAGACATCTTGCTTGTGTCTGTGTCAATTAAGTCCCTGGCTGTCATTTCTTCCTGTTCTTTCTTTTGGGGGTGAATTCTTTCATTTCATCATTTTGGAGGAAGAAAAAGAATTAATAAAATAAAAATTAACAATTAAAAACAACACAAAAAATCAAATCAAGGGTCTATATCCTAGGTGTGTTTTGGTCTGGTTGTTGAATGAAGCTTGATAAAATAGAGGAGAAAGGGAAAGAAAAGAAACAATATAAAAGGAAAAGAAAAAGAAAAAAGGGAAAACATTAGAAATTTTTTAAAAATGAATACAATCAAATGAAGTGAGTAGAAGAAAATTTTCACAAAAAAAGTAAAAAATATAGTAGAAAAAATTAAAGAGAAATATTTTTTATAAAAACAGAAAATAAAAATTTTTCCCTTTATGCATTCAAGAATAAGAAAAGAAGAAGAAAAAAATTGAATAGATGGACTGGCGAACAAAACCATTTGACAAAATACAGCACCTTTCTTGATAAAAACACTCAAGAATGTAGGCATAGGAGGATCATACCTCAAGATCCTAAGAGCCCACAGATAATATCATCCTCACTAGGGAAATACTGAAAGATTTCCTCCTAAGGTGAAGACCTCCTGACCTAGCCTAGGAAGTCCTAGCCTCAACAATCAGACAACACAAAGGAATAAAGGGCATCAAAATTGGCAAAGAAGAAGTCCAACTTTCACTTTTCACAGACAACATGATGCTCTACATGGAAAACTCAAAGGCTCCACCAAAAGACTAGAACTGATACATGAATTCAGCACAGCCTCAGGATATAAAATCAATGTACAGAAATCAGTCGCATTCCTATACACCAATAATGAGCAACAGAAAGAGAAATCAAGGAATCCATCCCACTTACAATTGCACCAAAACCATAAAATACCTAAGAATAAACCTAACCAAAGACGTAAAAGATCTATATGCTGAAATCTATAGAAAGCTTATGAAATAAATTGAATAAGACAGAAAGAAATGGAAAAACGTTCCATGTTCATGGATTAGAAAAACACATATCGTTAAAATGTCACTATTACTCAAAACAATCTACATATTCAATGCAAACCCTATCAGAATAACACCAGTGTTCTTCACAGAGCTAGAGCAAACAGCCCTAAAGTTTGTATGGAACCAGAGAAGACCCTAAAAGGCCAAAGCAATCCTGAAAAAGAAAACCAAAGCTGGGGGCATCACAGCTCTTGACTTCAAGCTGTATTACAAAGCTGCAATAATCAAGACAGCATGGTACTGGCACAAAAACAGACACTCAGGTCAATGGAACAGAATAGAGAACCCAGAAAATGACCCACAAATGTATGGCAAACTAATCTGTGACAAAGTAGGAAACAATATCAAATGGAATAAAGACAGTCTCTTCAGCAAGTGTTGCTGGGAAAACTGGACAGCTACATGCAGAAAAATGAACCTGCACCACATTCTTACACCCGAAACACACACTCACACACACACACACACACAACCCCTCAAAATTGATGAAAGACCTAAATATAAGACAGGAAGGCATCAAAATCCTAGAGGAAAAGGCAGGCAAAAACCTCTTTGACCTTGGCCACAGCAACTTCTTACTCAACACATCTCCAGAAGCAAGGGAAACAAAAGCAAAAATGAACTACTGGGACCTCATCAAGATAAAAAGCTTCTGCACAGTGAAGGAAACAGTAAGCAAAACTAAAAGGCAACCAATGGAATGGAAGAAGATATTTGCAAATGATATATCAGATAAAGGATTAGTATCCAAAATCTAAAAAGAACTTAACAAACTCAAAACCCAAAAAACAAATAATACAGTGAAGAAATGGGCAAAAGACATGAATAGACACTTCTCCGAAGAAGACACTCAGATAGCTAGCAGACACATGAAAAAATGCTCAACATCACTCATCATCAGGGAAACACACATCAAAACTACAATGAGATACCACCTCACACCAGTCAGAATGTCTCACATCAACAGCACAGGCAACGACAGGTGTTGGTGAGGATGCGGAGAAAGAGGAGCTCTGCTGGGAATGCAAACTGGTGCGGCCCCTCTGGAAACCAGTGTGGAGGTGCCTCAAAACATTAAAAATAAAACTACCCTATAACCCAGCAATTGCACTACTAGGTATTTATCCAAAGGATACAGATTTGCTGTTTCAAAGGGGCACATGTTTATAGCAGCGCTATCAGCAATAGCCAAAGTATAGAAAGAGCCCAAGTGTCCATCGACAGATGAATGGATAAAGATGTGGTATCTGTATACAACGGGGTAGTACTCAGCAATCAAAAAGAATGAAATCTTGCCATTTGCAACTAAGTGGATGGGACTAGAGGGTATCATGCTGAGCGAAATTAGTCAGAAAAAGACAAATATCAGATGACTTCATTCATATGTGGAATTTAAGATACAAAACAGATGCATATATGGGAAGGGAAACAAACATAATATAAAAACAGGGAGGGGGACAAACCATAAGAGACTCTTAAATACAGAGAACAGACCGTGCTGGACGGGCTGTGGGTGGGGGTGGGCCGACTGGGTGAGGGACACTAAGGAGAACCCTTGTTGGGATGAGCACGGGGTGTTATACACAAGGAATGAATCACTGGAATCTAGTCCTGAAAACATTGCACTGACGCTAACTAACTTGGATGTAAATTATAAATAAATAAATATTAAATAAAGGAGAGAGACTGAACTTATAATTGAATGCAAGGGGATCACTGTTGGGGTGCATCAGACTGAACACGTTGAAAGCAAACAACTTGTATTTATCTATTTATACTTTTTTACTTTTTTTTTTAATGTTTTATTTATTTCTAGGAGAGAGAGAGAGAGACAGCATGAGCAGGGGAGGGTCAGAGAGAGAGGAAGTCACAGACTGAAACAGGCTCCAGGCTCCGAGCTGGCAGTCAGCACAGAGCCCGACGCGGGGCTCGAACCAAAGAACCACGAGATCATGACCAAAGCGAAAGTCAGACGCTAAACAGACTAAGCCACCCAGGCGCCCCATATTTATACTTTTTTAAATGTTTATTTATTTTTGAGAGGGAGGGAGAGAGTGTGATCAGGGGAGGGGCAGAGAGAGAGGGAGATACAGAATCTGAAACAGGCTCCAGGCTCCGAGCTATCAGCACAGAACCTGACATGGGGCTCATACTCATCTACTGTGAGATCATGACCTGAGCCAAAGTCGGACGCTTGACCAACTGAGCCCCCCAGGTGCCCCTAAACACAAAGCACTTCTATTTTTAAGTTTATTTATTTTTTTGAGAGAGATAGACAGCAAATGGGGGAGGCGCAGAGAGAGGTACACGGAGAATCCCACGCAGACTCCTCGCTGGCGGCCACGGAGCCTGACTAGGGCCTCGATCCCCTGAACCATGAGGTCATGACCTGGGCTGAAATCAAGAGTCAAATGCTCAACTGACTGAACCACCCAGGTGCTTCGAAACCAAAGAACTTCATCATTTATTCCAAGTAAGGAGGCAGGGAGCTCGCTCTCACGGCGCTATCTCCCTGGGATTCTGTACGGGAGGCTTGTATTCAGCATATTCGAGGTGGGAGCGGGGAGCGTGTCCAAATGCCGACACACACGTCGTATTTCAAAAACTGGTGGGAAGCTCCCCCCACAGGAAGAGATCTTAGTATTCTAATGAGCTGAAGATATGTTCAGGACGTCCTGGGGGCTGCTGCCCAGGTCCTCGGTTCCAATCCCGTTCAGACCAGCTCACGTGGGGGCTCTCAGAGGCTGGGCATCTCCTCGGCTCCTCGGCTTGCGCTGTCTGCTCAGCAAAACAGACCACATTCCTTCCCTGCTTTGGTCCCTTCCCGGCCTTCCTCGTGCTGGAAGCTTTCGGCCTCTGATTTGAGCGACTTCCCATTGCCTCCTGGCTGACAAACTCACACGAACACCAAAATCAATCCGACAGCAAAACTGTCTGGCAAGGTTTTTAAAACAACCACAATAAAAATGCTTCCAGAAGCAAGTATGAAAGGTTTAAACAAATGAAAAGACAGAAAATGTCAACAAAGAGATAGAAGTGATAAAAAAAAAAAAAAAAAGGACCAAGTAGAAATTATAGGGTTGAAAACTCTAACAACAGAAGTGAAAATAGGCTGACGGAGCTCAGGAGTGGAACGGTATCAGTGAACTTGAGAACTGATCAATAGCATTTCCCCCATCTGGGCCAGAGAGAGAAAATAGACTGCAGGCAGTGAACAGAGCCCTGGGGTCGGTGCGGCAGCGGCAAAGGTGCGACACTTATGTCAGGGCCCCATAAGGGAAAGCTGAAGAGTGTAGGGCTAACAAGTACTTACAGCTGAAAACCACCCACATTGGGCTGAGACATCAGCCTACAGATTCAAGAATCTAAGTTGAGGCACCTGGGGGCTCAGTCAGTTGAGCGTCCGACCTCGGCTCAGGTCATGATCTCGCGGTTCGTGGGTTCGAGCCCCAAGTTAGGCTCCCTGCTGTCATCACGGAGCCTGCTTCAGACCCTCTGTCCCCCTCTCTCTGCCCCTCCCGCTTGTGCTTGCTGTCTCAAAAATAAATAAGCATTAAAAAAGATAAAATAATTTTTAAGAAGTTAAAATTTGAAAACAAGGTTAAAAAATAAAGATAATAGATCAAAAATTTTAAAAAAAGAATCTAAGAGGGGCGCCTGGGTGGCTTAGTCGGTTAAGCGTCCAACTTTTGCTTAGGTCATGATCTCGCGGTTCGTGGGTTCGAGCCCCGCGTCGGGCTCTGTGCTGACTGCCAGATCGGAGCCTGGAGCCTATTTCAGAGTCTGTGACTCCCTCTCTCTCTGACCCTACCCTGCTCACGCTCTCTCGCTCTCTCTCCTAGAAATAAATAAAAAATATTTTTAAAAAAAAAGGAATCTAAGTGAACACCAATCAGGATAAACTTTAAAAAACAGCCCACACCAAGGCACACCAAAATAAAACTTCTTCAAACAGAAGACAAAGGAGAAATGATGCGTAACCTATTACAAAAAAGCGCAGTGTGAGTGACAATCGATGTCTTACCTGAAACCATGGGGCAAAGAGGAAGGAAGGGCCAGGAGAGAGCAAACCATCGACCACACTTGTTACAGAGAAAACCACAGCCCCAAAATGGCGCCACTTAGGCCAGGCCCCAAACCAGGGCTCAGTACCTGATGTGACTGCACTTCCCATCTCCCCCAGAACGGAGTCTTCGTCAGGAGTTTTCCGTGAACCTGCCACCTGGGCCTCCCCATCCCCTCAAGGGAAGATGAGGCCACCTGTGTGCCGTCCCCCCAGAAATACACTGAGCCTGGAATAATCCTTTTCTCTTTCTGTTAACTTTCCTGCCCTTCCCTCCTTCCATAAACACCTTCCATTTGTACAATTCCCCAGCCTAGGTGGGTTGCTGACCCGTTCAGGAAACATTTCATAAAGCCAATTAGATCTCAGGTGTGCTCGGTTGAATGTTTGTTATTTAACACCTTATACCTGGCAAAACTATCCTTCAAGAATGAAGGGGAAATAAACACATTCTCAGACAAAAGAAAACTAAAGGATCTTGGCAGCAGCAGGCCCAGCCGTGGCTGAAGGAAACTTTCCAAATGAAAAGAAAATGATAGAAGACAGAATTTCAGTATGAAAAGCAGGATGATAACAGTAATAACTGGGGTGATCATAACAAACTGTTCTTTATTCTATAGATGTCGTTAATATTTGAGGCTAAAGCAAAAATTATAACACTAACTAATGGTGAAATTCAACCTATGTAAAAAAGACTTGAGACAATCATATTTGATGTGGAGAACAAAGGGCAGAAGAAAAAAATTAAATTTCCTTACAACCCGGCAGGGACTTTCTCCTGGGATCTCAGCTGCCTCAATGAGGCCACTTTGCTGAGGGCAAAAGACAACCTTACCTTGACCTTGTCCCGATGCCCCAGGACCTGTGAGTCTTCTTTAACATCTAAACGTCGCTCTGGAAACCTCCTTTATCTCTCCCCGCCCCCCCCCCCAACCCCAGGATACGCTGGCAACCATCCTCCAAGCGCGTGGCCCCCTGATATGCCTCTGAAGGGTCTCATGATGGAGGTTTTACGAGGCAGCAGTAAATGACCGCAGCCTCCCAGCAGCCAGCTCCCCAAGGTCCCGGAAACCTTGCTTCCAAATTCCATAGAGACTTCCTCACGGAGCCTGACGCAGAGCTTGATCCCACCACCCTGGGATCATGACCTGAGCCGAAATCAGGAGGCAGATGCTCCCAGACAGAGACCATGTATGCATGTATCCAAGCACATGTTCACTGCACCCTCGCACACGTGCACGCTGCATCCCCGGGTACACTGTATCCACGTAACCCTGTAGCCGGGTACACACGAACACTGCATCCCTGGGCACCCTGTATCTGCCTACACTGCACCCTCCGCACAGGCACACTGTATCCATATACATGAATACTGTAACAGGTAGAGGAAGCACAAGAAAACTATACAAACTGATACAGTAAAAGATGTTAAAAATAGAGGTACCCGGGTGCCTCAGTCGGTTGAGCTTTTGACTTTGGCTCAGGCCATGATTTCATAGTTCATGAGTTCGAGCCCCACATCGGGCTCTGTGCTGTCAGCACAGAACCCGCTTTGAATTCTCTGTCTCCGTCTTTCTCTGCCCCTCCCCTATTCTCTCTCTCTCTCTCCAAAATTTAATAAACATTTTTTTAAATGTTAAAAATAAATTAAAACTGGTTTCTAAAAAATATTCAAGTGGCCCAACTAAGAAAAGGGAAACAAAGGAATAAGAAACAGAAGAGGCAGACCCAAATAATAAAATGGCAAACCAAAGTCCTAATGTATTGACAATGACCTTAAATGTAAGTGGCCTAAATACAGAGCATTAGAATGGAATTAAATGCGGAGATTATTGGAGTTCCTCATATGCTGGCTGTAAGATGCTCAAGTCAAATGTAATTACACAGGTGGATGGAACGGACAGAAGGGAAACTGATATATCATGCGAACATTAATTGTAAAGAGCGGGAGGGGTCTGTTAACACCAGATAAAGCAGACTACAGGACAAAGAAATCACTAAGGAAGGGAAGGGGCATTACTAATGGTAAATGGATCAATCAACCAAGAATATGTATAATCTTTAAATGCAGACCCAGAAAAACAGAGTTTCAAAATATATGAAGCAAAAACCGACAGAGCTAAAAATATAGCCGGCCAAACCCAAACCTGTAGTGGGAGATCTCCCCGGGGACCCGGGTTGCAGCTGCAGAGGGAAAGTCAGTGAGGGTCCCCGAGAACGACAGCCAGCCAGCCGCATCGGAACCAAGCGAGTGTTTCCAGGGCCTGCCCTCAGCGACGGCACAGAACACAACTTCCTCAGCCCCAAGATAATCAATAACCCAGATTACAGGCTCCACAGGATTGAAATCCTGTTCTCTGACCATAATGGAATCAAACTGGGAACCAATAACGGAGACTCAACAGAAAAGTCCCCACTGTGTGGGAGCTGAACACACCTGTAAATGACCCACGAGCCAAAGAGGAAGTCACAAAGGAAATTTTGGAAAGACACAGCTGTATGAAGATGGACTGGGAGCTTATCAGCATTTCTGAGCCGCGGCCAGAGAAGTGCTGACAGGGAAATGTTGAGTTCCAAGTGCTGACATCGGAAAAGGGCAGTTTCAGATCAATGCTGTGAGTTCCCGGCTCAAAAAACTAGAAAAATAAGGCCAAAGTAAATCCAAAGCAAGAAAAATAAAGGAAGTAATTATGAGGAAAAGCAGAGATGAACACAACTGAAAACAGAAGAAACATAGGGAAAATCAATGAAATGCAAAGCTGGTTAGTTCTTCCAAAAAATCAACAACGTTGATAAACTTCTGGAAAGTCTGAGAAAGATCATGAGAATACACGGATCACCAATGTCAGGTATAAAACTAGTACACGCTGCAGCTTCAGATCCGGTGGTCGTCGCAGGATAAACAAGCAGCGCTGTGAGCAGCTTCTACTCGTGTGTGAAGACTCAGAACAAAGGGACCAGCTCCTCGAAAACCCCAGGCTACCGGAATTCAGCCAAAATGAAGCAGATGAATTGAATAGGGATATAACCTTTTTTAAAAGAATTCAACTTGCCATGAAAGGTTTCCAAAACAGAAATATCCGGACCCAGAGAGTTTCGCTGAAAAATTTCAACACACGCTTAAAGGAGAATTAGAAAATTGCCTCTAGAAGACAGCAGAGAAGGGGCTTTGTGAGCTGTGAGCCTGCATAACCACTGAGTGTTCAAAATATATGGAGAGAGCTCACGGGACTCACTAGAAGGGACAATCGTCAGCGTCTGATTTAAAAATGCGCAAAGGGGGGAGGCGCCTGGGTGGCTAAGTTGGTTGGGTGTCCAACTTCGGCTCAGGTCATGATCTCACGGTTCATAAGTTTGAGTCCCGTATCGGGCTCTGTGCTGACAGCTCGGAGCCTGGAGCCTGCTTTCGATTCTGTGACTCCGTCTCTCTCTCTGTCCCTCCCCTGCTTGAGCTCTGTCTTTCTCTCTCAATAAACAAATATTTAAAATTTTTTTAAAAAAAAATGTGCAAAGGTCTCTAGCAAGTAGATACTCTTCCACAGAAAGCATCCAGATGACCAAGGACACATGAAGAGGTGCTCGACATCATTCATCGTGGGGGAACCAAACCCACAGGAGATATCACCTCACATCTACTGAGTGACTTTTATAAAAAACACAGGAGGCAGCAAGTGTTGGTGAGGACGTGGAGAAAAGGGACCTCGTGCACGGCTGATGGGAGTGCAAACTGGTGCAGCCACCATGCAGCTCAGCGTGCGGATCCTCAAAATTATTCAAAATGAAAGTATACCGGACGCAGCGATCCCACTGCTGGCTATACACCCAGTGGAAGCGAGGTCACTCAGGGAGGTTCCTGCTCTCACTTCACCGTTCTTCACAAGAGTCAACACGTGCAGACAACCTAGGTCCCCGTCAACCGATGAAGGACAGAGGTGCTGTGGTCTCCATATAACAAAGGAATATGGTTCAGGCGCGAGAGAGAAGCAAATCCTGCCACATGCAAAAGCATGAAGGAGCCTGGAGGTAATCGTGCTAAGTGAGACGAGCCAGAGAGAGGAGAAGTATCGTGTGATCTCACTTATTGGCGGAATCTAAGAAAGCCAAACTTGTAGAAATGAAGAGTAGATGAGTGTCTGCCAGAGGGCGGGGCAGTGAGGGAAACGATGGTCAAGGGACACAAACTTTCGGTTACAAGGTGAATAAATTCTGGAGATCCAATGTGCAAAAGGTGGTTACAGTTAACATGCTGTACTGAGTACTTGAGCTTTGCTACGACAAACTTGGATGTTTCACACACACACACACACACACACACACACAGAGTAAGTGGCTGAGGTGGTGGATGTGGTAACTATTAGTGCGGTGAACCTTTCACAATTTGCGTATATCACAACACACTGTACTCCGTAAGCATACACAATGTCATTTATCAATTATAAAACTGGACAAAATGAAGGAAACACATAAATAGGTAAAGCGTGTCTTCAGGTATATTTTTATCATTTAGAATCCTACCATCTCGTAACACAGTTTCATGCTCTTTTCTCTATGTGAAAAAAGCAACAAGATGTTTCAGGCAAAAGGGAAAGGTTGTCTGCTGCGTTAGGTCGGATGAGAAATACCTTGTCAGGAAATGTGCATCCGACCCACCTCACTCTCCTTTTACCATCTGGTTGAGATGAACAGAAAATGGTCTTCTGATAGTAAATCAATACCGAAGCAGGACGGAAAGAGTGTTTTAGATCGGGTTTCCGTAACGCCAGCGTCGACTCTGCGGTAATGCTTGAAAACGATGCTGCCGTCTCTGCCAACAATAGACTCAAAAGTGCAATTTTGGCAAAATAAATAAAATGATGGTTTAAAAAATGGTTTTCTTTTGCAATGATCTCATAGGTCACAACACTGAAATCAAGGACATTTCTTGTAGAATATACGGAAGATGGTAGAAAACACGTTGAAATAATGGAGAAGGAGGCGCGAGAGATGGGGAGGAAGCCAGTGCGCAGTGTGCCTACTAAGTGCACATAAATGACTCTCGCAGCAAATCCCCGAGAGGGTGGGCACCTCAATCCCTGCTTCTCAGTCCTGGCTCTTTCCAGCCCCGTCAGGATCTCCTGGGCTTGGGCCAAGGCTGGGTGGTTTAAAATCTCCCCCCCACCCATGTTAATATGCAGTCAAAGCCAGGGCCCCTGGGGCAGCACGGACGCCGCACCCCCACCCCCAGCCGGCCTCAGGCTCTCAGGCTCCAGCCGCCTTTCTTCTTCCGGGGGCTTTGCTGTCACCTGACTCGTGGTCACCAGTCTTCTTTGTGACCTCTGACTCCTGTCACAGAAGAGCCTGCACACTCCTTCTCCGTGCACCTGCTGCTCAGTGTCCCTAGATGCCCCCCCCCCCCCCCCCCCCCCCCCCCCCCCCCCCCCCCCCCCCCCCCCCCCGCCCGGAGCCCTGCACAACTCACACCTCCCTCCATGGCCCTCAGAGGCTCACTGCCCTCCCCGTGATGTCGTGAAGCAGATCTCAAATTCCTTACCACGGCATCCTGAAATGCCGCAAGTGGATCATTGATATGCAACTGGACAAATACAAAATGTAACTAAAATGATACCCAGCAAGCTTTTTTCTCTTTAACTTGGCACTCTTTGTTTATGGTGGGCCATCGCCAGGGAAACTGGGGATACAGAAAGCTGGCCTGTCTACCCGGTAAGGTCGTGATGAGCACGGGGTTCAGTACGGACGAAACGTCCTTGTCCAGGAAGTTGCTGAATCACTGGGCTGGGCGCTCCCTCCACGCACGGCCTCCCGACGGGCTTCGTCGGGGGGGGGGGTCGGTGTGAGGGAGACCTTCCTGCTCCCACCCTTCCCGATGGCCTCTCTGTCCGCATTGTCCAGGCCACCGGGAGCTCCTAGCTGCCAGGCCAGAAGCCGGTCCTCACTTCTCGTCTGACCCAAGCTCCCTCCGCGAGGGACCACGGCCACCTGGGAAACTCTTTTCTTGGTGTCCCTGTTCCGTGAAGAGGGTTGATTGTTGTTTTTGTCCCCTTCCGTGGCTGCTCCTTCTGTGGGCCTGTGGAAGGGGTCTCGGTGCCCAGGAGTGGCCTCTGCACACAGCACCCCCCCCGCCCCCGCTGCTCCTGTGATTCATCCTTGACTGTGAGCTCCCAGAGGGCAGAGGCCACGTTTTATTAATACCTATAACCCACCATCGATACATTGCCATTCAATAAGTGTTCGCTATGAATAAATAAATGGGTGCTGATTAAATATGATTCAGAAGGCACTTAGGGGAGAGACGTTCCGTGAGTCATAAATATTCAGAGGCCGAGTTGGATGCGTACCTGAGCGCTTCACGGGGTGAAGAAAGGGCGCCTTTTCCCCTCATGTGGCCTCGTGACATAACAGATGTGACGGGTGACAGTCATCTGTTCGGCACCAGACCCATAACTTGAACGGTCCTTGGACGAGGACTTCGAGGGCCGTGAACACACATCGCGCCCCTGCGCGTGGAGGCCGACCCTGATGGGTTCCCGGGTCACCGCGCCGCGCCGGACCCGCCCGCCCGGGGCCGCCGCCTCGGGGTGAAGGCACGGGGTACCTTGTGGGCCATGCCCTTGTCCTCACTGCTGACATCAGGCGGTTAAAAGTCCCCTCTCCTTTCACGACATTGTGTGTCCTGACCACTAATTCATTTATTCAAGCCTTTAAATTCCCCTGTTGCTGATTACAGAATGAGGAGCTTCATGGATGCATTTACTGTAAAAACCTAAGGCTTTCTTGGAAAAGTAGTAAATGTGCCTCTTGCAGGGGAGGAAGGTCCCCCCACATCCCGAGAGCCTGAGACAGCAATCATCTGTCCTCTCTGCTTCGATCTTCCTGGTTTCACCAAACCCAGCCTTGCCCTTGAAGGTTTCTAGTTTCTAGGCTGAGAACTGTCCTTCTGGTCTGTTTCTGAGAAGGGGGGTCCGGTGGGGGCTCCGTCAGGGCTGGGCTCGCACCCTGCGTGCCCAGAACTTTGCCTCGGATTTCTGGAGTGCACTTGCACGATCCTTTCACGCCCAAGTGCTGCCTTTACCTCCAGCGCCCTCGCCGACGACCCGGAGCTCTCCGCCGTGCTTTACGAGAGCCCAAAGAAGCCATATTTCCCACAATCTGAGTACCTCCAACCACAAGTCTCTTTCAAGACTCGGCAAAGGCCACCTGGACTTTCCAATTTGCCAAAATGCATTCAGACTCGAACCTTCCTCAGGACAGTTGCCAAAGCCCCAGAATCACACGGCAAGACGGTCACTCTGATCCACTGTCTTCCCTCCAGAGAAGCTGTTTCCCTCGCCCCAGATGGGGCGCCATGACCCCTGACCTGTGAAGTCCTTCAGAGAAGGTGACCCTGAGTCTGTCGTCCGCATCGTTCTTACCGGAACTGCTCCGTCAGGACCGCTGGCTCCATCAGGCCTGCCTGCCTGGAGGTTCATCCCTGCAGGAAAGTTCTCCCCCCCTGCAACCGAATCCATGCGTTTACCCCCTTCACCCTTCGCTAAGTCCGCTGCCATCTCTGTGACGGACACCAGGACTCCAGGACCCCGACGATTCCGACCCCCTCGTCTGTGTCTGTCCGCAGGTGCACAGAGCTGAGTGTGTGTGTGTGTGCGCGTGCATGTGTGTGCACACGTGTGTGTGAGCTCAGGCCTTGAGACCCGGGTGGAAACAGGGGGCTGGGCACCCACCCCTCACTGCAGGATCTGGAGGATCCTTCCAGAACAGAGCATCGCACCCGCTGGGTGAGGCCAGGTCCCTCAACAGTCATCCAGGGAGCTCATCTTCCACCCCGGAGACCCGCCACGGGGCGGCCCCCTCGCCCCGCAAGTGCAGAGGACCGTCTCCAGGCAGGACACACTAGCGTCGGGGGTTCCCCGTACACGCGACTCAGCTCTTTGGTCCCTGCGCGCCGTGGAACAGACCGTTCCTCCTGCAAACTCTCGGCCATCGTGTCCCCGCAAAGGTGAGCCCGGAACCGAGCGGTGAGCCAGCAAGTGATGACCGAGTTCCGACCCTGCGTACGAAATACTGAGTAGTAGTTACTCATGAATGACTGGTTCCGACCATGTTGACTCTGGCACCGTGGGGAGCCTCTCAGCGCGCTGAGCAAACGGCAGACTCCCTCTGGGCTCTTAGCATTTCCTGCCCTCCTTGCTGGGGGGTGGGGTGCACCCAGAGTCCCCAGGAATGGAACTGGCCTCGGCAACAGGAGACTAAGCGGCGTGTCCGTGGACAAGCCCACGCCGGGTCTTCTCAGCCTGTGGCCTCCCAGGCAGCGTGGTGAATGGACCGGGGGCTTGGAGCCAGACTCGGGGGCCTCTCAAGTCTGAGTAACTTATTTTCCGAACAGGAGTGTCCCCAGCTCTCAAGTTTGATGTCACAAGGTTGTGACAAGTTATAATGGTTTCTACCGTTGTCCTTCCAAAGGTTTCTCTGGAAGCTGGTTAGCACCCCGAGTGTGACCCTGGAGGCCAGGAATTGTCCTTCTGGACACGTCTAGACTGCCAGCCTGCAATTTTTCGAAACCTTTGGGGTTCTGTCTTGGACTGGTTGCTTTATGAAATGGTTGACGTTACCTGAATTACATAATAACACCACCATGAAGACGGTCATCTGTCATGTCCACGTTTGTATGGACCCCCCCCCCCAAGGCATAGCTCTGCATCTCTGACTCCATATCCTTCGTGGCTACAAAGAGAAGACTAAAGCTTCTCATGTTTGTGGACACATAGGTCATAGCCGCCGGGCACATCTTAGGTGTCAGACACGGTTTCAGACACTTTACAGACGTTAACTTACTGGATTCTCACAAGAACTATTAAGGTGGGGAAACAGAGGCAGAGGCGCTAACCCAGTGCCCAGGACCGCACAGCTGCGGAGGGTCAGGCCGGCGAAGGCTGGCTCCAAGTCCAGCTGGTAATCAGTGCCTTCCGACTTAGAAATGACTGATCTTTCTTGAAGTGTGAATCCGTTCTTAATAAGGTTTTCTGAGTCCTTTTTTAAAAGATTTTATTTTTGAGTAATCTCTACACCCAACATGACGCTCGAACTCATGACCCTGATGTCAAAAGTCTCCCGCTCTAGCGACTTAGCCAGCCAGGCGCCCCTTGAATTCTGTTTTGAGCATGAATGTTCCGGATAGATGGCTGAGAGGGGGAGGAGAGACCGTGCTCTATTTCCCACGGCCCAAGTTCCTTTATGTGATGTTATGATCTTTTCAGTGTGACTGGAAACAGGCAGCACACCAAGCACTGAGCAAACGGGACGGAGCGCTGCTGTAGCGCCATCCCCCGCACTCTCGGCGGTGCTTCTGGCCCCGCAGGCAGCGGGCACCTCCCGGAGGAGGCGGGCACCTGTGCAGGTGCACCCAGTGCGGCTCCACCCAAGCCTGATGCGCCCCGAATTCAGAGTCGTGATGACCCCACTCTTGCCGTGTTCACGTTAAGACCTTTCACAAGTTAGCAAGTCAAAAGTTATTTTTGTGGGGCCCCTGGGGGGCTGTTGGTTGAGTATCCAACTCCCGATTTCTACTCAGGTCATGATCTCATGGTTCGTGGGATTGAGCCCCACGTCGGGGTCTGTGCTGGCAGCTTGGAGTCTGCTTGATTCTCTCTCTCCCCCTGTGCCCTGCCCGGCTCGCGCTCTCTGTCTCTCTCAGAATAAATAAACTTTAAAAAAGGTTATTTTTGTGATTGAAAGACCCTTCCCCAGAGTGGGGCTTTGTCATGCTAGGTCACTTAACATCTCAGGACCCAGACCGGATGCCATGAAGACATCGCCGCAGGACGTGCCGAGGGATCATGAACCGACAGAGATAAAAACAGACGGGTAAATCACAGAAATGCCAGTAAAGGCCAAACGGCTCGAAGGTGCACCACAGGCAATGTGATGTCACAGGAGTCTGACAGAGAATTGGGTCATTTGTGTCACAGGAACAGCAAGAGTTTAAAACACTGCATCTTAGGGGTGCCTGCGTGGCTCAGTCGGTTAAGCGACCGACTTTGGCTCAGGTCATGATCTCACAGTTCGTGGGTTCGAGCCCCACGTCGGCTCTGTGCTGACAGCTCAGAGCCTGGAACCTGCTTCAGATTCTGTGTCTCCCTCTCTCTGCCCCTCCTCTGCTCACGCTGTCTCTCTCTCTCTCAGAAATAAATAAAACATTTTTAAAAATTAAAAAAAAAGGATTCTCTCTCTCTTCCTCTGCCCTTTCCCTGCTCATGCTCGCTCTCTCTCTGAAAAAACAGATAAAGAAAACACTGCATCTTAGTTTGTAACATCAAGGTTGCAAATAGATAACTTGCGCGGAATTCTTTTTTGCTTTGCTAACGTTCCTAAAAGCAGTTTATTCTTATTTTTCAGCATTGTGCCTTAAAGGCACATTATTAAATGATTAGCTCATCTAAATAACAAGTCAGTGGTTACATGGCTTGTTGGGAAAAGGGAAATGCAGTCACGATGACTCACACGGTGCTGTCAGGCTCACAGTCAGAAGAGCTCATTGCCAGCAAGGCAGGAAACACACGAGTTTACCAGTATTTCAGATCAACTGAAACTGTTCATCTGTCATGAAGAAATGTTGCCAATTAGGATTTTGTTGATGCCATAGTTTTGTCATGTTGAATTTGCTGTAAATGTAAGGGGTTCGTACATAATTTTGTACTTGTACATATTCAAACAAGAGCATATGTTTAAGCGCTTTGTTGAAACAAAAGAACCACCGTGTTTTTTCTCTCGAGGTCCACATGCCCTCAAGTGTGAGAAGTAACATGGAATGGCTTATGTGCATTTTGTATTTTATATTACGTGTCTAATGTTGGCATTTGTATTGTATTTCATATCAGATATAAATGTGTATAGATTTGGTTCAACTCTACTTTTGTGGATGAATACAATTCACATTTTTTTATTGCTCAATGTATTAAGTGATACTCACTTTGCTTCAAAAGTTCTGCCCGCCTCTTGGGGAGACGAACGCGCCTCGTCTGCTGGGATTCAGCCCACGCACGGTGATGCCGGGCCTGGAGTGCTGGGGTCACAGGGAGCTTGTGGGCACTCGGTTTTATGACGGACGTGGAAGCTCCCACGGGAGTCCCAGCGTGTGGACAAGCGTGTGTCTGTTACCGATGCATTCACATTGCACGTTGCGATCTACAGGGCTCAGGCACGCTGGGCGCCCTCCTACCCGGACCCGTAAACAAGGATTGGCTTACTCTGCTAATCACCTTACATTTTCCCAACATATCTCTTTCTTCTGTTTATTTGCACACGGATAAGTGACACTTTTTTCCTCCTTCGGTCTTCTCAGGAAAGTCTTTCCAAATGCTTGAAAATATGAGTCGCCTCCTATGCTTTTCCTGCCCTTATTAGTTATTTCGCAAGTTTGGCAACCAAAGGGATGTGTAGATTTCCAGGTCAGAAATTGGTAGGAAGGTATTTTCTGCTCTGTTCCACGTCCTTCGTGACGACGCACAGCACTGTCTTGTTGACGTTTCTGTTACCACCGCGGGACGCCGGGTTTCGATCTCTTCTGCCTGCATCAGGAGCCTTCCCTCCGGTGCTTCGCTGGACCTCAGAGTCCCCGCCTGCGAACAAGCCCCCTCGTCTCCCCACCTGCCTCCCCGCCTTTGTCCCTCCCGTCGCTCGGCGCGGAGATCCTGGCTCCACTGTGATCCCTCTTTACCCCCTTCTTGTCACCAGACCCATCCCTTCCCCTCCCCTGCAGGACGTCGTGTCCGCCCGTCTTCGTTCAAAGGTGTAGCTGGTACCAGCCATACGCCGGGCACTGAGCTCCCAGGAATCCAGGGAGGAGTGAAGCGCGGGGTCTGCCCTCACGGAGGCAGGACAGGCCTGGCTGCCGGGCATCAGGCTCACTGGTCTGCCACGTGTGCATGGGGGAGGGGGGCCCGAGCCGGGCTGACATGTGTCACCAGCTTGGCATCTCCAAGAACCGCTTCTCAGCAGATTCGGGGGGAGCACTAGCCACCTTCGGGAGGGAGACGGGAGAAAGGACGGAAGGCGCACAGGCCGGGGAATCTGCCCCCAACCTCGTCTGTGAATCTGGGCTAAGAAGAGCCCCCCCCCCGCCCCGGGGAGGCGGACGCGCAGGCGGCAGAAACGGCGCACGTGGGGCCTGAGCCCCGAGGGGCAAGCGCTCCGTGCCAGCCAGCGGCTGCCGCCATTCAAGAGCACAGGGCCTTGCTGGGAAAATGGGATACAAGCTCATGAGAAGTTTCAGAGATGAAAGTAAGAAGCTAATGTGTCACGGTCGGCTGGTAAAGGGCACACAGCCTGTGCGCGGCCCCTCGGCCTCCTCCGCTGTTTGCGTGAGAAGCAGAGACAAGCTGTCATTGTCTCATGTGTGCCCACACTTTGCTGGGTGCTTTCCCCAGTTCCTTCTAATTTCCGCACCACCGTGAGGTGGCCACTGGGTCCCCTTGTGTATGAAGAAATTAGAGCTCAGTGTGACAAGGGTCCACCTGAGAAGGAACAGCTCGGAAGCAGGTGGTTGAGGTTTGTACCTGGGACAGTCAGCCTGGAGCACAGCTCACCCCGTCTGCCTGGAGCACAGCCTACCCCGTCTGCCTGGAGCACAGCCCACCCCGTCTGCCTGGAGCACAGCTCACCCCGTCTCCCTGGAGCACAGTTCACCCCGTCTCTCCCTGGAGCACAGCCCACCCATCTGCCTGGAGCACAGCCCACCCCATCTGCCTGGAGCACAGCTCACCTCGTCTCCCTGGAGCACAGCCCACCCCGTCTCTCCCTGGAGCACAGCCCACCCCGTCTGCCCTGGGCACAGCCCACCCCGTCTCTCCCTGGAGCACAGCTCACCCCGTCTGCCCTGGGCACAGCCCACCCCGTCTCTCCCTGGAGCACAGCCCACCCCGTCTGCCCTGGGCACAGCCCACCCTGGGGCCCCGTTGTCTGCCTGGAGCACAGCCCACCCCGTCTGCCCTGGGCACAGCCCACCCTGGGGCCCTGTTGTCTGCCTGGAGCACAGCTCACCCCAAGGGGAAGATCCTGCTTCCTGGAATCGCTGGTGGGCGCCCCGGAGAGCTCCCGGTCCACGTGATCTGCGGCACTCTTAAATGAAACTTGCTCTGAACACGTCCTGGAAGTGACCTTTGGAGAGGACAGAACCATGCTCATCCGGAAATGGACCTGGCCGACTCTGGAAACAGGACGAAGTTCCATCAACTTTACAAAGAGGGAGAAGAGGCAACCAGGGAAGGAAGAAGGACGGGGGACATCTGCACAGGCGGGAGGGGAGGCAGGAGGCAGGGGTGGGGTGGGGGGGGTCTCAGGTGCAAGGGCGCCTGGCACCGCGGCCGCCCGGACGCAGCCAGAGCGCTGGGCCCGCAGGCAGCAGTGACTGTCTGGCGGAGTTGGGAGTGTGACCGGCTTTGCCAGAGGATCAACTTTGTGCCCCAGGAGTTGTGCCCTGCGCGGGCAAGGCTTTGTGACCCCTGGTCACCCGCACTCAGCGCGTGCTGTGAGCTACGTGACCTGGCGGCTTGCCGACCGCCGTCCAGCTGGGCCCCCGCCGCGGACGCCGTTCGCTGCCGCAAGGACCCCGCTCTTCCCCCGCCCTCCATCCAGGGCTGGGCGGCTCCCCCGACCGCCCGGCTTTCCAGACACACGGCTGGGATTTTCAGGAAGCGTTTACGGGGGAACCAGGCTGAACTCCCGCAAGCGCTTTCTTACCCGCTGGCGACTCGAGTCCAGCGCCGGTCACCATTGCAGAGACCCTCGCAGCGGCCTCGTCTCCGGCTGCAAGAGCGCGCTCGGCGTGCAGCTGCTCATGCCCCCCCCCCCCCCCAGCGTCCCTGGGTGACTGTCCAGCTGGGCTGGGGGCTGGACAGGTGAGGCGGGGAGAGCGGCCCGTCCCGCGCAGGCTCGCTCCCTGGGTGGGAAGCAGGCGCCTGCGTGAGCCCGCTCCGGAAGTCAGTGGCGCACTGAGAACACGCAGGGAGCCGAGACGGCGGCCCAGTTACCTGAAGGCCGGGCTTGCTGGACACACGGGCGGGAGCCGGAAGGTCACGGATGGATGCGTGACCACACCTCCGCCAGGGCCGCGCTGCCAGCGAGGGCTCTGGGCCCGCCGTCGGGACGGGCTGGCAGCCCCTCTGTCACTCTCGGGCAGTCACAGCCCTCAGTCCTCGAGGACACCTCTTCCCTGCAGCCTGTGGGCCAGGCCTGGTGCACCCCGGAACCGAGCCCCGAGCCCCACAAACTGGGCCCGAGTTCGGAGCTAACATGGCTTCAGGGCCCATCTTGGAGCTGAAGCTAGATTTCTGAGCCGGAACCTTCTTCTGTCTTTTTGCCTCCCAGCCAGACAGAAGCGGCGCAGGCCACCGTGATTCCGCCCCGATGTTTTAGTCTCTTGACGGGAAGAGACATGACACCCCGGGCTTACCTGCAAAACAAAATGCTAGAGAACGAACTGCACGCTCAGCGTCACCGAAGGAAGGGGCTCTCTTCTTCCGGATCCTGGTGTAGACATAGTATGGAAAGGAAAATGCACAGCTAACCAGGACATTCTAGAAGCTTCCAGCCCCATCCCCGCCCCTCCGGGCTGCAGGGCTCCAGGCACTTCCTGCACCCGGTCCCAGGAACGGGTCCCCCTGAAACGAGCGTGTGGGTGCCAGTCTGCAAACCTGCCCACGTTCCCGGTTAGTGTGACAGGTTATCGACTTAGCGGAAGCGAGCAGTAGTCTGTGTCTCGAACATTAAAAGTTGAGGCCATTATACGAAGCCTTAACGACTCACCAGTACCAAGGCCTTGTGCGGCGCGTGGGAAAGGCTGGCAGTTCCTACACCTGACGCCCCATCCCCCACCCGTGCTGCCAGTGTCGAGAATGCGGTGAGGGGCCCGGAGCGCCTTCCAGTCCCTGTGGCCCCTGTGAAGGGCAGGCTAGAAGCGAAGGGCGGAGGGCAGGGAATTGAAACACCCCCGATCGGCCTTACGTCGTGCCTGCCCCCAGAGATCAATCTCGGGAAACGCGCTTTTTTCTGTTTCCCACTGTCCCTGAAGGCGGGATGGCGTTCACTTCACCGAGGCCTCGGACCCACTTTCCATGACTTTGTGGCTCTGTTCCTCACGCAGATCCGTGCTGGGGGGGGCCTGGGATGGAGGCCGAGACAGGGGCTGGGAGGGGGCTGGGAGGGGGGCTGAGGGGGGCCTGGGATGGAGGCCAAGACAGGGGCTGGGAGGGGGCTGGGAGGGGGGCTGAGGGGGCTGAGGGGGGCTGGGATGGGGCTAGGAAGGGGGCTAGGGGGGCTGAGGGGGGGCTGGGAGGGGGGCTGGGATGGGGGAGCTGAGAGGGGGATTGGGAGGGGGCGGGGAGGGGGCTGGGATGGGGCAGCTGAGAGGGGGCTGGGAAGGGGGGCTGGGAAGGGGATGAGAGGGGGGCTGAGAGGGGGGCTGGGAAGGGGAGCTGAGAGGGGGCCTGAGGAGGGGCTGGGAGGGAGCCAACACCGATAACTATAGAGGAAAGCCCTTTTACTGTGGAATTGAAGCTCTGTGAGTTCCGTGAAGAATTAACAGCTCCAGCTTCTACAAATGGGGGCACTTGTTTCTAAAGTAAGTTGTCCAGGTGACATTTTCAAAATTCTCAATGTGATAAGAACAGAAATTTCTCCTTTGTTGATCTAAGTGTGTCACCTTCTATGTGGCCAAAGGGTTTTTCAGCGCAGAGCTAGCGAAGATCAAAGTCGGTAAAAAAAAAAAAAAAAGAGGAATGGCACTCAATCTACTCTTTGCCCGTATTTATTTACATATTCGAGTTTTCAGAGGAACTGGCTTAGAAAAATGGAAGGAGGAGGCTGGCACAGGCTTCCCCGAGGGAGGCCCGTTGTGCCCGCCAGCTGCTGGCTCCCTCCACTCGCTGGGCCTCTTTTCCCTCCACCAGCGGCGCCTGGCCACCTGCATGGGGCCCGCACCTCTGGCTTGCGATCTCTTCACCGGGAAGCTGGTGGTGATTTGTGCGAGTGACATAATCTTACGGAAAAAGGTGTTACAGTGAAACATCACCGTGGCTCCAATGATGAACGCTAAAAGTTGACATTAAATTACCCTTTGGGGGCTCCTGGGGGGCTCAGTGAGTTAAGTGTTCTACTTCCACTCAGGTCATGATCTGTGGTTCATGGTTCGAGCCCCGCGTCGGGCTCCGTGCTGACAGCTTGGAGCCTGGAGCCTGCCTCGGATTCTGTGTCTCCCTCTCTCTCTGTCCCTCCCCCATTCTCTCTCTCTCTCTCTCAAAAATAAACATTTAAAAAAAGAAATAAAAATTTAAAAAATTATCCTTTGAACCGGTTTTTCATAACCAACGTATTCATAAAAAATGACTTTAATATTATGGATTTCTGAGCATAATTTAAAAACTCAAGCTTGAAGGATGTTTACCGTCAACCTGCCTTTGCAGAAGTATTTCCTAGTGCCTTAACGGGGCGCTTGTCATGAGGCATCCACAGCACGTCATCGGCCCCCCTTCCCAGAGCGGTGGAGACACACGGGGTGCACGACCTGCACATTCAGCTGTCGCGGGTGCACGCGGTGCTGGGTGGAAAACCGGGCGTAGTGACTTAACACCAGTACCACCTTCTTGTGTCGAGGGAGAGGAGAGGTTGATAGGAAACGTTGGAAGCTGGAAGGGGAGGAAGCACTTTTGTCCCTGAAACACCGGTCCCGGAAGCGCCTCTCGCACAACTGTGAGGAGAACAGCCCAGAGCCGACGAGGCAGGAAAGCGACGGGCGCCATGGAAGGTGCCAGACTTCAGTCCTGCCCACGCCCGAGCTTCCGGTGGCCCCGGGCCGGCTGGTGGTGCTGGCGGGGCACCCGGAGCCGCACGCCGTCATTTCGGTAGACAACTGCTGGCACAGAGTGTAGACGCGTTCCAAAACACTCCCGGGCTCTGCCGCCAGCGCAGGGCTTTCCGCGGAGCCCGCGCACCCCGGTCGAGCACCGACACCCCGACGGCTCCGGAGCCCGCGGGCGAGGCGGGCGCGGCTCCACCACAGGACGACTGCGTGAGCGCGGGCCCTCACGTGGGTGCGCAGCCGCAGTGTCCGGGATGGGGGGGGAGAGCGGGGGGAGGGGGGAGCGGGGAGGGAGGGGTGAGGGGTGAGAACGAGGGGTGAGAACGGGAGGGAGGGGTGAGAGAGGGAGTGGGGGAGAGCGGGGGTAGGGGGAGAGCGGGGAGGGGGGGGAGAGCGGGGGGGGGGGGGCTCACGCGGCGTGCGAGAGGGATACCCAGAATCTGAAGCTGACTCCAGACTCTGAGCTGTCAGCCCAGCCCGACGCAGGACTTGAACCCACAAGCTGTGAGNGAGCGGGGAGGGGGGGGAGAGCGGGGGGGGCACGCCTCACGCGGCGTCCGTGTGTCCTGCCCTGAGGCCCCGGCAGCGCCCAGGCCGCGCCGCGGTCGTTCGCAGCCGTGGCCCCGAGAACGCGGAGCCAGGGCGGCCGCCGCGCGTGAAGCGCCTGCTCGGACACGCGCCCCCCGCGTCTCGCGTACGTCGTGAAGGAGACGGAGCTGCCCCGCGACGGGTCCCCACTCCCCGGGGGAAGGCGCCGCCCGGAGACGCAGGCCTTGCTTCTGGAACGCTGATCCGCGAGGTGGGCCTTCTCACTCCGGCTTGTCAACCGCTGCCGCCCTCCCCCCGCGCTGGGAGACGCGAGCGCGCCCGTCCCGCCTCAGGAGGCCTCGCGCGCCCCCCGGTGCTTGTTGAGGCGGAGGCGACCCCGCGCAGGCCGGGCGGCCACCCGCGTCGGCAGGTTTGACGCGGACGCCGTGAGCTCGCCTCGCCGCCGACCCCGCGACGGCCTGCGCCCCGTTTCCCGCGCGGACGCGGCCGTTCTCGCCGCACCGTGCTTGCCCTGGCTTTCCTCGTGGCTGGTGTCCACCGGTCAGCCTTTGTCCGTCCGTCCGTCTGTCGTGGGGGCTTTCCGGACTTCCCAATCACCGCCGTGGGAGAGGCTCGGGGGCGGGGCGGCCCCCAGCTCCATCGGCCCCCCCAGGACGGCTCTCCTAGCCCTTTCCTGGGCTCCTCCCGCCTCTCTTTGCTTCATAAGCCACTGGACGAAGGCCTGCAGGCCGAAGGGGCTCTTCCCGGGCCCTGGCAGCCCCCACGCCGCCTGCCCTTCCGTCGTGGGTGGAGTCGGTGCCCCCAGAGCCCGGTCTGCAGGCGCAGGGGGAGCTCGCAGCCACGTCGGCCCCGAGGCCCGGCGGCCACGCTCCAGCCCGCGTCCCGCGGCCGCTGACGAAGGTCAGTGGACCAGACCGCAGGGCATGTACGTCCCAAACCAGCTGTGAGGTGACAGTTAAGTAATTCCAGGCTGTCCAAACTCTGGGCTAAATCCAGTTGTTTCAGAATTTAGAGATCTTCAAAGGAAAAATGGAAAGCCCTGGAGAGCATTACGGATTATGATAACAGAACATGAGAGACTTTTTAAAACTAAAGACATGTTGCGACCTGACATGTTTATGCTGGGGACTGACTACCCACACAGCCGGGGCCCCACACGGTGCTCTGCCCCCGCGCCTTCCAGCAGGAAATCCACATCCCTCAGTGACTGGGCCTTGTGTTTTCCCAAAGGCAGCATTTTAGTTCCGTCCCGTCACCAGGGTCTGCACCTCCATCTGGTGGCTGTCACCCCGCTGGCCGCCCGATCCAGCCTGTGCTCAGTGTGTCATTAGTTACACAGATCAACTAAGCGGACAAACCAGAATTAGAAGAGCGGAGTGTCCTGCTCAAGACCCTGATGGAGCGCAAAGGACCATGGCCGCAGCATCCAGAGTCCAGAGCAGGGACCCTGCACTCAGGCAGTGTCGCAGGGCAGAGGCCGGGCGATGGCGGCTGGTGAAGTGGCCCCGGGCCCTCTGCTCTCCGCTCAGTGCTGGGAGGTGGATGGATGGCGCCCCTGCCTGGCTGTGCTCGTGGAGAGCGGGGACAAGAGTAGCTATGCCGGCCGGGCTCTCTCCATGGGCCACACATGTCCCCATACGTTTAGCACTTCTGGGAATCCTGGGAGGTGTGAACTAATGGTGACTTAGAGATGAGAAACGGCTGAGAGCTGGGGTGTGAATCCCCACAGCCCTGCGTGTGCCAAGCCGCCACTATGTGCTCCCTGCCCCGGAGGCCAGAGGCCAGACCTGGAGGTTAGGTCTGGGAGGTCAGACCCGGAGGTCAGGCTCTGGGAGGTCAGGCCCCGAGAGGTCAGGCCCCGACAGCAGCTCACGCCCCAGAGGTCAGGCCCCGCGGGGTATGAGAGCCCTGCAGCTGTAACCGCGGCCCGGGGCCCGCACACAATAAAGGCAGCCTCCTGTCGTCTGCCTGCTTCCTGAGCTCTGCCACATTCTGCTCACCGTCCCCAGTGTGCTCCCCTGGCACCGGGAGGCCAGAGGCACAGGGTCCAGAGCTGTCGATGACACACACCCAGGCGGGACCTCCATCCCCAGGTGGCCCCAGCCCCCTTGCGAAACAGGGCTCACGGGCCCAGACCCGCCGTCCGCTCTCCCGGGCGAGGCCGGGGCTTGGAGTAGGGATGCAGCCGGGACATGCTCTCAGCAGCACTATCCCGGTGGGAGCCTTGGCTTTGAGGAAGGTGGTTGAAATATGGGAGAGGGGACAGAAGGAGAGTAGCCGAATCTGTTAGGTGCCTGCGTGCAGCCGGCCATCACCTAGCAATGGAGGGAGATGCTGGGAGAGCCCGGGCCTGAGGTGGGGGGGGGGGAGGAGAGGAGGGAGGGGAGGCAGAGGCTGGCCTTGCCCTTCCCCATCTTGGCCCAGAGAACCCCTGACAGGAGCTTGGGGCCCCAGGGAGGAGTCTCTGGAGGCTTGACTCATGAGTGTCCCTAGTGCAGCGCATGCCTGCCAGCCCAGGGCCGCCTCCCTGCAGGTGGCTGGACGGCTGGACAGTGGACAACATCTCCCTGGAGGAGCCGGCCGGCTCCTCTAGGAGCTCTGGAAACGTGGCTCAGTTACAGTGAAGACCCCCCCACCCCCCCACCCCCGCCGGCTCACTTCCTGCTCAGCATCAGGAGAGCGGGGAGACCAGCTGACCTGCTCATCGGCCTCCTTGACCTTCACTGCGTCCCCAGGGTGACCCCGGGGCTGCCATCTGAGCAGGCGGCAGATAAGAGTCTAGTCCCCAACTCTTTGCCCTGGGGCCATAGCGCTCAGCGGGCGCTTCCAGAGCAGACCCGTCAGGACTCCCTCAGGGTCCCCTTGGAGTCCCTCCTCTCACTGCTGCCCCCCCAGGCCTGCATCCTGCGGTCCAGGGCGGGAGCCCCCGTGCACTTCAATCAAGTGCTGATTTGGGAAACCCCTACTGTGTCCCCAGCCCTGTGGGGGCCCCTAGGGCAGAGGTCCTCAGCTCTGACAGCTTGCTCCTGCCCAGAGGCCACTGTATAGTCTGGCTAGAGCCAGCCTGGGCTTGTCAGGACCCCACCATGTGATTCTCCTGTGCAGCCGGGGGGTGAGGCACTGTGCCTGGGGTTTAGGCACTCAGGCCCCTCCTGTGAGTGCTCCTGCCGTGTCCCGTGAGTGCTCCTGCCTTATCCTGAGTGCTCCTGCCGTATCCTGTGAGTGCTCCTGCTGTATCCTGAGTGCTCCTGCCTTATCCTGAGTGCTCTTGCCGTATCCTCTGAGTGCTCCTGCCTTATCCTGAGTGCTCCTGCCGTATCCAGCTCTTCGTCACCTCTGATATCAAATGCCCTGTTACGCTGGGGGGAGACTTTGGGGGGAAGGGGCCCTGAAAGTACAGAGCGTGTGAGCCTGGGGCAAACCCCACACCCCGCCTCCGAGGACTGTGCTCCCCCTCGTCGGCCTCCTTTGTCGCTGAATCAGCACAGCGTGAAAATGCAGTCGGATCAATTAATTGCTACTTGATGTTACGGCTGTGCAGGCAGGTGGCATCTGTCCCATCGGACGCACAGTCACGGTCACTTCAGGACAAACCTGCCCACAGCCCTCCGCAGCCTGTACTCCCCACACCCCGGGGCTCAGGACCCCAGGGTCCTCTGTTCTGTTCCTTAAGGCTCAGCCTGTTTATCTCTCACGGTGGTGAAAATCAGAGAACTTAGTTTTCTTGAGGAAGAAGGGAGTTGCTGGGGCCTATTCTGTGTACTTTCTCAGAGACGTTTCTATTCCATCAGCGTTGGTGCCGTAAGTCCGATGCGTGACTAACCTGAACTGTGTCGGGAGACAGTTGGCCACAGGGCTCAGCTTTCTGCACAGCTAGCGAGAGGGCACCCGCTGCCCTTTGTCCCCAACCATCGTCCCCAGACCGTCTGCGTGGCTAACAGACTTGAAGCACAGAGAGCGTGGCTCCCGCTGGAGCCTGGGTGGCCGCGCTTCCTGCCTGTTATAAAGGACTCACGTTCCCCCAGCTCGGGGGTCCTCTCCATAAGGCACCCCGCATGTGCGGCCCCCCACCCGGGCCCGTGTGTGTCACCCTGTGCGACATGAGGACAACTGTGTCAGTGGCCCTGCTGCCTGTTGCCACATGAGTAATAAGGCCCTTGTCCCCGACCCAGAAGCCTCCCACCTCCTCCCTGCACCCACACAACTGGCCAGCCGACGGGCCGCCTGCAGCAGGGTGGCCGTCCATCCCTCCATCTGATGGGTATTCGCATAATGGAGGTCACATGGCAGCCAGAACGACTGAGCCACAGCAGTGCGGGGCCACTTAACCCTTTGGGGGGTAAACGTAGAAATGCTACGGCAGGTCCGCGATGTCGTTATGAAGTTAGAAACCGCTGTGCTCACACACACGCACACACACGCACACACTCTCTCTCATTAGGGGCACCTAGGGACACGACCACGTGAAGACGACAGCAGGGGACCGCTGAAGTGGGATTTGGGGCGGCAGCTCCCCAGGACGGGGTGGGGAGGGGTGGCGGGGAGGACGGCTCGCACATCAGGCGAGGGTACGCGTCTGCGGTGCTGGCGTTTTGGGCCCTACGGCATTTTCGGAAGTAGCACTGGCCCTAACCTCCCACCGTCCAGCGGCCGCGGACAGAAGAGAAGGATGAGCCAAGGACCACGGTTAACCCGGCCTGCGCGCCTGAGCGTGGTGCGGTAAATAGAGAGCTGGGCGATAAGTGAATGAGATGCGTTAATGAATGGATAGATAGATGGGTGGACAAATAAGTAATGGGGCAAAGCTTGACCCAGACAATCTGCCTTCCTTAGCGAGGGGACATATGGAAGATGAGACACTGGTTTAAAGGACTGAGAACCAAAGCCACGTGGCAGGGCTTCTTTTACAGAAACGCCTGTGGGGTCGCTGGTGGGTGTCGGGTGGGGGACGGGCTGAAGGGGCGACGGGCATTAAGGAGGGCGCTTGTAGGGATGAGCACTGGGTGTTATGCGCAAGTGACAGATACCAAATTCTATCCTGAACTGATTACTACACTATATGTTAACTAAATTGGATTCACGTTTGAAAAAGGAAAGATCATTTAAAGCAAACAGACAGACAGACAATCGCCTGTGGTAGCACCGCTCACACTGCAGAGGCCAAGACAAGACACACTTCGGGTCCCTGGCCGGGCACCCCTGAACTTTGCTAGGGCTCCAGGTAGGCCCCACACAGCGTTACTAGAACCCGCGGCAAAGCATGCGCACTGGCGGCTTAGCGCCCCTAAAGTCCCACAGGCCTTGGTGGGGGGGGGAACCACACGGTTCCTTCTTCCTGCCGGGCGCTCCCTGAACGCAGGGGACGCGGGCGCTGCTCCCAGAGCTCAGACTCCGTTGTCAGGCGCCGGGGCTGGTTCTGAGCCCGCAGCAGACCTGCTCGGTGCACCAGCCACACAGTCCGCTGAAGAGCGAGGCGTCAGCCCCCCGCTGTGCTCTGTGCGTGGACGACAGCAACCCCCATGCTGCCCGAGTGGACGACAGCCCCTCCACCCCATTGTGCTGCCCGCTTGGACAGTAGCCCCCCCGCTGTGCTGCCCGCGTGGATGACAGCCACCCCCTTTGTGCTGCTGGCGTGGACGACACCCCCCCCACGCTGTGTGCCCACGTGGAAGGCAGCTCAAGACCTGGTGGGGCGGTTCTGGCCCCAGCCGAGCGGCCCGCGCTGACGCCCCAGCAAGGAGACGGGACAAGCACTCTCCTCCTCGAGGCCTCGGCTCGTCCCCAGCTCACTGCCTCCAGAGGCCGAACTGCCCTGGGCTGGAAAAGGCCTGCGTGACCCCAGGGCAGGCACCAGGTTGGGCCTTAACAGTACCTGCCAGGAAACAAACTATCAATCAGTGAAAAGTGGAATTCCAAGACCCAGGCCACCCAGGGCCTTGCTGGAGGCTCAGCCATGGATACGCGCAGTGACCTTGGGCAAGTGTCCCGACCTCCGGCGGACCATCTGCCACGGCCCTCCTCGTGTTCGGACGCTACAATCCTGCAGACGTCTGCTCAATGGCGTTTCCCTGCGCGAACGCAGGTGCGGTTTCCGGGGCCCCTGGAAGGGGGTCAGAAGACAGAGACCCCATCTGTGGTGTGACGAGCGGCTGTCCCTCTGTGTCTGCCCGGCCAGCACAGGCAGGTCACCGGACTTCTCCTGGGCGGTGGCCTCTGGTTAATGACACCATCACTCACCAGCCTGGGAAGATTCATTAGATAATGTCTGTGAAGTACGTGAGGTCATCGAAGGAAATTGCTCTATGAATCCAAGGTATTAAAAATAGAAGTGAAAGGAGAGACATTTAAAGTCAAGGATAAAGATTTCCTGTGCAGCTCAATAAACCGCGGGCTCCAAGAGGAGCCCAGGGCACGTCCGGGGGGAGGGCAGCGTCTGTGTGGGAGGCTGCAGAGTCCAGCGGCGGGGGGCCTGGGACAGATGTCAGCACAGTGGGGACATGCCCGCCGTCCCTAAGGAGGCCCACGCACATACACAATAAAAGGGGCCACGCTCCACGTGGCTCGGCCACTCCGACCAGGAGACATGGCATCCCGGAGTGGGACAGACAGAGCAATGCCAAGTCGGGGGTGGGGTCCTAACCCTTCCCAGACTATGAGCAAGTCACCCTCTCCGTGAGGCTCATCTTATAAAGGACGGGATGAGGGGCACCTAGGTGGCTGTCGGTTAGGTGTCCAACTCTTGATCTCAGCTCAGCTCATGATCTTGCGGTTCTTGAGTTCAAGCCCCGAGCCAGTCTCTGCGCTGAGTGTGGAGCCTGCTTGGGATTCTCTCTCTCCCTCTCTCTGCCTCTCCCCTGCTCATGCTCTGTCTCTCTGTCTCTTGTCTCTGCTCCTCCCCTGCTGGTGTGTGAGCACGTGCACTCTCTCTCAAAATAAATACATTAGCATAAAAAAATAAAAATAGAATAAATGAAAGATGGGTTGACCAGATAATTTCTTTGGTTCCTTTCAGTCCTGTGAAGTGTTTGTAACAACAATTTGCTCAAATCCCTGAAGCCTCTGGGGTCCGATTCCTCCTGCTTGAGAGGCCGGGCACACGGTGGCCAAGAGCCTGGACCCTGGAGCAAGGATGCCTTGGTTTGAATCTCAGTTCTGACATTTTTAAATACTTTTCCTCAACATCTTATTATGAAAAATTAAACTCAGGAAATCTGAATGAATTGTTCATGGACACCCATATACCCACCCCCTAGATGCTGTGTGGTCAACACTTTATCCACACCTGTCCGCCTGTCCAATCCTCTGCCTATCAGTCTGGCGTGTTATTTACGGATTTCAGAATAAACTGCAGATGTCAGTGCATGTTTGCTTCCGCTCAGTTCTGAGGCGTTTTAGGTGTGAGATCTTGGGTGAGTCGATCTCTCTTTGCCGGTTCCCCACCCTTAACGCGTGGCTGTGCGTGGCCCAAACAGAATAGCCTTGTGGGGAAGCTGATGGACACAAGGCACTTAGGGCCTGAGCGTGCATGGTACGCATCAGCCATCACTACCGGGAAACCGAGGCGCAGTGGGACTCACAGCCATGCTCCAGAGCAAGTCTGTATGACAAGGTTTCCCCAGAAGGACCAGAGTCATCCGGATGGCATCTCAGAGCAGGACACAAGATTAAGGAGAAAACTTACAGGGGAGGCTGTCATAATGCGCCCAAGTGTCGCCGGGCAGGCACAGGCATCTCCGCTCAGGCCGTCCCGGGACTCGCCGGGACTGACAGCGCCCGCAGCCTCCTGGTCACGTCGTCCGTGATACCATCGTCTTCACCTTTCCTTCGGCAGGAACGGTTTCAACTTAGAGGAAGTTGGGAAAAAAATAACCAGTTGCCCAGATGTAAGTGTTTGCATAACGTCTGTTTCATAGACATGATGGAATTCACCGCAAACAACCGGGAGCGTCTCTGAAAGGTGAGGCCATCATCCCACACAGGCTACAACCTGTCACACACAGAACTTGTGGTCACCTGACGTCCGGTGTGAATGCCTTCAGTGACAGGACCCTCGGGGTTACGCGTCATATTTTGTTTTTACGTCTTTCTTGCTTCTTTCCGTCTAGACCCATCTCCCCGAGGAGGCGGGCCAGTTTCCTCGGAGGAAACCCCACGTTCCGCATTTGTCTGATTGTTCCCTCCTGGGACCGGTGCTTTGTCTCCGTCTCCTGCACTTCCTGCAAACCAGGAAGAACCAGCTCGTTTTGATTTCCAGGGTTGGGTGTAAGAACGTGTTATTTTTATCTTATGATCTTTGAAGAGTTTCTCCTTCCTCTTCATGAGGAAATTCGGGTGAGAGCAGAAAATGGCAAATGCAGGTGGAGGGAGACAAGGTCTATAAATTACTCCCCTCAGCGGGAGCCGCGGGTCGGTCCCCGCCCCCCCCCAGCGGGAGCCATGGCCGC
>NW_024080654.1:6115706-6128591 GCF_003009895.1 Hyaena hyaena
TAGGCTCTTTGCAGACACAACCAAGTTACCACGAGCCACACCCGGCTGGGGTGGGTCCTCCTCCACGGTGAGCGGCGTCCTCGGGGGGAGGGAGGTCTGCCACAGCGCGCGGAAGGCGAAGCCACGTGAGGGCAGAGGCACAGGTCGCGGGGCCGCGGCCGCAGGCGCCGCGAGGGGCGGGGCCGGACCCTCCTGGAGGCTGTGGCCCTGCGCACCCCTGGCCGCTGGCCTCCTGGCCTCCTGGCCTCCGGACGGAGGGAGGGCGCCTTCCCAGGCGTTGCAGCCGCGGCAGCTAATCCGGGCGGCGCTGAAGGAACGACCGGCCCCCCGTGAAGTGCGGGACAGGTGCGCAGGGAGGGCGACGGGAGGCGGGCGCCCTGGGGCTGTGTGCACATGGCACGCCCCTCCCCTGCAGCCAGTGAGGATAGATGGTGCCTCTTCTGAGAGAACCCATCAAAATGTGGAAGTGTAGGGGCGCCTGGGGGGCTCAGTGGTTAAGCGTCCGACTTCGGCTCAGGTCATGATCTCGCGGTTCGTGGGTTCGAGCCCCGCGTCGGGCTCTGTGCTGACAGCTCGGAGCCTGGAGCTGCTTCAGATTCTGTGTCTCCCTCTCTCTCTGACCCTCCCCTGCGCGCGCTCTCTCTCTCCCTCTCTCTCAGAAATAAATAAAATATTAAAGAATTTTTAAAAAGTAGTGAAAAGCGACTCTCCGTAGGCCTGCAGTCTAACCACGTGGGTATGAAGTGTGAACACAGGCTTGTACCGGCAGGTCCACGGGATCCCCGCACCCTGGGTCCTCGCCCACGGGGATCCTCGCCCACGGGATCCCCGCCCCCTGGGTCCTCGCCCACGGGGATCCCCGCCCCCTGGGTCCTCGCCCACGGGGATCCCCGCCCCCTGGGTCCTCGCCCACGGGGATCCTCGCCCATGGGATCCCCGCCCCCTGGGTCCTCGCCCACGGGATCCCCGCCCCCTGGGTCCTCGCCCACGGGGATCCCCGCCCACAGGATCCCCGCCCCCTGGGTCCTCGCCCACAGGGTCCCCGCCCACGGCCCTAGGACCCGGGCCAGACGCCACCCAGCTTCCGGGCCCAGCCAGCGGGCGGGTGGCGCCCAGAAGCCGGGAATGGTGGGAAAGCCGCACCCTCCGAGGCAGAAGTAAATCAAACGACGTTTCTGCTCTGGGCTCCTGCCACACTGTCGCCGTCCCCTACACCACAGGCTCCAGGGCCACGCCAAGCTGCGTCCACGGCCCTGACCACGCATCCCATCTCTGATCTCTGGTGTCAAACTGGAAGATGTCGTGGCCGCGTGGGGTGGGGTCCGTCCCCCAAAAGTCATGTCGCCCCGAGCCCGTGAACGTGACTTGACTCGGACATAGGCTCTTTGCAGACACAACCAAGTTACCACGAGCCACACCCGGCTGGGGTGGGTCCTCCTCCACGGTGAGCGGCGTCCTCGGGGGGAGGGAGGTCTGCCACAGCGCGCGGAAGGCGAAGCCACGTGAGGGCAGAGGCACAGGTCGCGGGGCCGCGGCCGCAGGCGCCGCGAGGGGCGGGGCCGGACCCTCCTGGAGGCTGTGGCCCTGCGCACCCCTGGCCGCTGGCCTCCTGGCCTCCTGGCCTCCGGACGGAGGGAGGGCGCCTTCCCAGGCGTTGCAGCCGCGGCAGCTAATCCGGGCGGCGCTGAAGGAACGACCGGCCCCCCGTGAAGTGCGGGACAGGTGCGCAGGGAGGGCGACGGGAGGCGGGCGCCCTGGGGCTGTGTGCACATGGCACGCCCCTCCCCTGCAGCCAGTGAGGATAGATGGTGCCTCTTCTGAGCAACTGTGTGAGAGAACCCATCAAAATGTGGAAGTGTAGGGGCGCCTGGGGGGCTCAGTGGTTAAGCGTCTGACTTCGGCTCAGGTCATGATCTCGCGGTTCGCGGGTTCGAGCCCCGCGTCGGGCTCTGTGCTGACAGCTCAGAGCCTGGAGCTGCTTCAGATTCTGTGTCTCCCTCTCTCTCTGACCCTCCCCTGCTCATGCTGTCTCTATCTCTCTCTCAAAAATAAATAAAACATTTTTTTAAAATGTGGAAGTGTAACTTTAGTAGAATTCCCACACGCGAGTGATCGGCTCTGGCGTCCTCCCCTCCCCCGGTCCGCCCGCAGAGGCTTGGCCTGCGGGGGGGGGGGGGCAATCCATCCAATGCAGAAAATTATTCAATAGCTTTTACAAGGATGAAAGTTAAAGGTGTAGGACTTTTTGTGTTTTGTCTTTTAGGCCAAGGCCGGCGGAGCCCCAGCAGGCGCCCCGCGGGGACCGGCCTGGGCCTGCTCTGAGCCCCTCACGGGCGCTGGCCTGGCTCTGAGACTAACTCCTCGGTTCTTCAACCTTCAGTACGGACCTCACACCTTGCTCTCCCGCAAACTGTTAACTTGAGAAGAATTTGCAAATGAAAAGGCGGAAAAGAGAAGAGCTGTGAGTGGTGTCTCTTAACCTTCCTTTGAAGGACAGCCCTTTCCAGGGTCACGACCGGCCCCAGATCTGCCTGGATCGTCCTTCTGCGGTGCGAGCGAGCGTCCGGCCGGCGGTGGCCTGTGGTTCCTGCACGGCCGTTTCCTGACGACCTGCGGCTTGGGGCTGAATTAAATATGAAGCAAAGCTCCAGAATTACCTAGGAGGAAACCACCGGCAACAGTGCATCGATTATGTTAGGCTGTTCAATAATTGATCTGCTCCCCTCGGGTCCGCATGTCGTCTGTTCGTGCGTCACCCCGCAGACGCCTGGGGAAGGGGCTTCAGCTGCGGGCCCTCACCTGCCGCGCGGGAGGACGACGCTGCCCCTCTGCGTCTCCGTCTCCTGATAACCGGGCAAGAGCCCCTAGGCACACCTCTTCGTGGGGCAGAAAGGGACTAAATTTGTGCTCCCCTCGGCGGGGCGGCCATCCCAGGATCGGGGCGCGGCCGTCCAGCCCTTCCGGGCACCGCGGGGCGCCCCGAGGCCCTAGGACCCTGGCGAGCTCGGGGCTGACCGGGGTCTCGCTTCCACCGCCCGGGGCTTGACGGTCACTGAGGGCCGCGAGCTCAGCGCCCCCCGGCGTGGCCCCCACGGGGGCTCAAACCGCAAATGCTGGCTCCTTCCTGCCTCTTCAGAGACGTCCACGCGGAGCACCGCCCGAGGCTGAACCCAAAGCCGGCAGAGCAGCTCGGGCCCTGGGCTCCTGCCTGGGGCCGGTTCCCACGAGGCCGCGGCAAGTCGCCCGCTGAGCGGCCCCAGCAGCAGGCGGAACTCGGGGTCACCTGTTGCGTGTGTGGTTTCGTGTCCATGCCGTTGGCGAGGGGACGCCGGGCTTCCTCGTTCCATCGGGGACGGGCAGGGCCGCTGCCCTTGCTGCTTCCCTGCTGGGCCCCAGAGCAGAGCAGCAGGCGGGGCGCCTCCCACTCGGGGGGGCGGGGGACGGGGCCCAGCTGCGCTCCCACGGGGATTCCGCACACCAGACAAAGGTGCGAGGCCTGGGGGGGGGACGGCGGCTCCTCGCGGAGGTGAGGCTAATCCAGCCCTGGGAAAGGGGGGCGGGGCTGCGCGCTTGCATCTGCGGGGTGCTGGGGGGGCTGTGAGGGCCGCAGGGGGGACTGGGGGGGCCCTAGGCATCCACCGGGGCCGGCGGGGGAGGGGAGGGACCACCCGGCCCGCTGCCCTCCCGCCGGATCCGTCTCCACATCCGCGAGCTGCAGGACCCTGTGGGGCCCCTGATGCCGGGCCACCGCGGCCCCGCGGGCGGGATACGGGGCACAGTGCGCCGCAGGCCACGGAGGGAGGAAAGCCCCGTTTCACGCTTCATCCCCGCGTGTGTCCATCCGTCCGTCTTCCCGTCGCGCACGAGCCCCTCTCAGGCAGCGGCCAAGAGGTGAGCGCTGGGTCAGCCCCGGGCCGGGGACACGCGCGCCGGGGCCCCCATCCTCCAAGGCCCCCGCTGTGCCCTCGGGTCTCGCGTCCGCTGGCGCCCCCCTGGGAAGCCCCGCGGACACTTCAGTTCTGCGTGGCAGCTCCTCGTCTGTAACGGAGGCAACACGAGACACGGGCCACGTGCGGGGCAGAGCAGTGACTGGCCACGCGGCCGCCGTCCCGGGAGAGGACCACGCGGCCCAGCGGGTGGGCTGTGCGGCCCCTCCCGAGGGGAGGTCGTCACCGCCGCAGCGCCTGGGGGACCCGCCCCCACGGGAGGATGAGCCACGTGGGTGGGGCTGTCCCCAGCAGGCGGGGCCGCGCTTCCCAACCCCTCCCCACAAACAGACCACGTCTCAGGCTCCTTAAGGAGAAACATTCTCACGAAGCAGGAACCTGACACAATTTCTCCTGCTGGCGAGTGGTCTGGCTCGCCCTGCGCCCCTGCCTCAAGGGCACAGCTCTCCCCCTTCGCTCGTGAAACCTTGACCCCTGCGCCCATCTTCTGTGCCCTGTTCAGCCAAACGCAGCCCCACAGACTCCCTGTGACCGGCCGCTGTGCCTCACGACAGTCCATGAGTGGCTTCCGTCCTCGGGCCCGGCCCACGGCCAGATCGTGGGGGACATTGAGGGGCAGCTGCTGACTCGCTGGCTGGGCTTCCGACTCCTGGTTGTGGCTCAGGTCATGATGTCATGGTTTGTGGGACTGAGCCCCACGTCAGGCTCTGTGCTGACAGCCTGGAGCCTGCGTGGGGTTCTCTCTCCCTCTCTGCCCCTCCCGCACTGGTGCGTTTTCTCTCTCTCTCTCTCTCAAAATAAATAAAAACACTAAAAAATATTATGGAGAATATGTCAAGTAACGAAGGCAAGCAAACGAAAATGCCCAGGGTAGAATGCTTACTGCCCAGGAAAGAGTTTCCCCATCAGGTCCTCTGGTCAAACTCTCCAGGCTGCCGAGGCTCTTCCCAGTCTTGCCTCAGTTTCCCCACTTATAAGAGGAAGAGCAGGACTGATAACCTCCAGTTCGAGCTGGGTCTGGAGCAGCCAGAGTCCCACATGGGGAAGCACCTGCTCCGTGGGGCCGCCTGAGGATTCGTGTTAGGATCAGCCATGCTCCCGTCGTTGGCTGGAGAAGCCTGGAAAGATGTGGCTGTTCCCGTAAGGCGGTGGGGCACTGCCCCCCCACCCCTACTTGAGAGCAGAGCCTTCATTTTCGAGCTAAGATTTAACTCTTCACTCACATGGGCGATCCTCTAAGGCTCACAATCCCTGCTCCGAGTGAGCGCCTTTCTCCCTTTTCCTTCTACCTGGGTCACGTGCTGGGCAGCGGAGCTCCCCGCATTTTCTGGTTGTTTTCTTGTTTGTTTGGGGCTGAGGTTTGCGAGAAACGGCTGGTTTAGAGCTTAGCAGTGGGGAACAGACCTGCTCTGGGCAGCATCCGAGCCCCACGCCTGGCAAATAGATGGGAAGCTGTTTCTCTTAAGAGCTTTGAAATTCAAAGGGCACTTCGAGGTAGAACTCAAAGAACAAACAAGAACTGCTCGTACTACCTTTGTTCAACACGTTAAGCACCGCAGAGTGGCCACTCGGGTCTTATGAGGAAGGAACGAGTCGCCCTTGGAGGGGGAGTGGAGTGTTCGTTTCCCCATTTTGTGCAGGAGAAGTGGAAGGCCAGCAAGGTGAGGTGATGTGCACGGGGGACCCCATGAGCCCAGGGCTGGAGTCCAGATTGGATCGCAAGCTCCCCGCGCTCTGTCCACTGAGGCCCCAAGATGTCGGCGTCATGAAACATGACTCTCTGGGACCCAGGTAACCCACCACACGGCGCTATTGCCAATCCGCATCTGAATGCTCGTCAGGCAGAGAAGAGCTTGCGGCAGGGACCGGCATCTTGCCATTCGAAACTTGAAATGACCTCCAACGTCACGACCTCGGCCCTTGGAGTTCGCTATCAGCAGCTTCTTCCTCTGTAAACCCCTGCTCCTGATGAAATGCAGACCTTATCAGGTACATAAGGAGGCACGGCTGTCACCATAGGAGGATCAGAAGAGCAGAAATGAACACGAAAACTGTTGCAAAATACCCTCCTTGACAGTCATGTCTTATTCATAAACGTACCTCATCAGCACTTAGACCACAAATTTTGTACTATAAGTGGAATTTCTAAAAGAGTCTAACTTACATTTTCTTACTTCAACCAGCTCTTTATGAATAATGCATCACTTACCATTCAGGAAGCTTATCAAGTCTGACTTAGAAAATGAGAGAGTAAATTTAGCCAAATAAAAGGAAAGGAAAAACCCTAAATCAGTCCAGTGCTCGAGATCGCCAATAACAGGAAAATATTGCAAGCACGTAAAAACTGACCCAGAGAAAGTCCTCTCCCGTCTGGTACACGTAGAAGGACATGGCATCATTTATGGAGAACTTCACTCGGCGACATTGGTTTGCTGTGTACGAAACGTTCCCTTATCCTTGCTCCTGGCTGACACCAGGTGCTCCAGGCCCCATACGCTCTCTTGAGCTGTCGGTACAAATCCGTGGGAGACGGCAGGGGGCTTTTAAAGTCTGCCAGGGCTGCTTTGGACATTAGAGATCTGCAAAGCCCCAGACCTTACGTGGGAAACACAGGTGCCCAGTTCCACCTTGTCTGCCAGGAGACGGGCTCTGGACGAGAACGCGGCCCCCGCGTGTGTCGAGCCCCTTGCAGGCCCAGCCGCTCTCACGAGAACCTCAACCCCTGGTCACTCGGGAAGGAGAGGGTGTGGGCTAGCGGGAGATGGAGGCAGGAATGAACAGAGAGAAAGGAGGCACCGGGCAGCGTGTGTCCACCGGGAGCCACCTGTCCTCCCTGCCAGGAGAGAGGAGACACATCTGACTCACAAACCAGTGACTTTCCACGGTGGACGCAGAGAACGGGGCCCAGGATGCACCCCCGTGGCTGGAGGGGAAGAGAGAAAAAGAGAAAACCACAAGGAACAATGGAAGCAGGGAGGGTAGGGAAGTTTCCAACCAAAATGATTGAATTCGTTTTCATTCTCTTACGTTGAACCTTACGTTTAAGCACACTCGACTCCATTTTCACAGGTAAAATGGGTCAAATGGAGGCAATTTCACATCGTCCAGGCTAACATGTGGTTTGTGGGCTCAGCTCCGGCTCCAGCTCACGTCTGTTACAGCCCTTGGCTCAGGGGTCCGCCCACTTTAATGTCTTAACTTGCTACTTGCTTCATGAGAGATGTTGGTTGTTAATGGCATCTTTGCAAGAAAGTCAATGGCATACCTGTGGGGGGAGGCACCCAGGAGGAAAGTCTGTCACCCCCATGCCAAGCAGTGAGGGACAGGCTGTTGGGGTGAGAGTTTCGTCCAGAGACAAGCCCAGGGCATGGCCGCACTGTATTCATTCAGTAAATATGTTTTGAAATGAAATGTGCCAGGCACTGCCAAGTTTGGGGATAGTGAACAAGACAGATATCTCTGCCCCCTGACTTTTCATGACCTAAAATTTAAAAATAGGCAGTGGTTTCTTGAATATGACACCAAAAATGTAAACAACCAATGAAAACGCAAATTAGACTTCACTGAAACTGAAAAGTTTGTATTGCAAAGGACGCCATCAGGAAAGCAGAAAGACAGGGGCGCCTGGGCGGCTAGGTCCCCAGGTGTTCGGCTTCAGCTCAGGTCATGGATCTCATGGTTTGTGAGTTCGAGCCCCGCATCAGTCTCTGTGCTGACAGCTTGGAGCCTGGAGCCTGCTTTGGATTCTGTGTCTCCCTCTCTCTGCCTCTTCCCACTCACACTCTGTGTCTCTCGCTTAAAAATAAACATTAACAAAAAAATTTTTTTGAAAGAAAGCATAAAGACAGCCTACAGAATGGGGGGCATATTTGCAATTCATGTGTCTGGTGAGAACATCGCATCTGGAATGTATAAAGAGCCTCACAACTCGGCAATACAAAGGCAGCCCATTTTTTAAAAGAAAATGGATTTAAAGAGACATTTCTTCAAAGGAGACACACAAATGGCCAAGAAGCACATGAAAAGATGCCCAACATTATTAGTCATCAGGGAAATTGAGATCAAAGCCACAAGGGCACATCACTTCACACCCACTAAGAAGGATGTAATAGAACAGATAGATAATGATGCATGTTGGTGCGGACGTGGGGAACCCTATGGGCTACTGGCGGGAATGTGCATGCAGTGGTGGAGCCACTGGAAAAACAGCCCGGCGGCTCCTCAAAGTGTTCAACATTGAGTTACCACGTGACCCAGCAATTCTCCTAAGTATCTACCCAAGGGGAATGAAAACATATGTCTGCATGAAAACATATGTCCGCACAAAAACTTGTACGTGAACGTTTGTAAAAGCATTATTCATAGTAGCCAAAACATGGAGCCAACCCAAGCATCCATCCACTGATGAATATGTGCCCATAAAATGTGGTTCATTCTTACAATGGACTATTATTCAGCCTTAAGAAGGAAGTAGTGATACAAAGGAGATGAGTCATGAAAACTTTGTGCTACGTGAAAGAAGCCGGTCCCACATATCATAAGAGTCCACTTACGTGAAATGGTCATAGTTGGCAGATCCATAGAGACAGGAAGTAGACTCACGGTTGCCTAGGCTGGGGTGGGGGAGACCTGCTTGGGGGTAGAGGGCTTCATTTGGGGGTGACAAAAATGTTCTAAACTTTGTGATGGTGGTTGTACACTCTGTGAATATATTAAAACCATTGAATTATATACTGTAAGTGGGTGAATCTTATAGCGTGTAAATTACAATTCAACAAAAATGGTGCCTATAAAAGATACAGAATCCAAAAGTTTGTATTTGGAGAAGGAAAAAAAAACCACCCATCATTTCATAATGTAAAGTGCAGAAAATAAAGTTCAATAAAATTATCTTGCTTCTAGCTTACATTAAATCATTTGAAAAGGATTCTGCGCTGTTCATCAAAGCCACACCCGGCTTCCAAATGCCGGGAGATGCGGTACAGGCAGGTTTGCTGAGTGCACGCGGCTTGTGCGACGGGGACACACCACTTGGAAGAGAGGATGGAAGTGTCACAAGGCCACTTTTGATCTTTGACTCTAGGTTGCTTCGTTAAACTTCATTACGGCTTAAAACATATTTTAAGGGCTGGAGTTAACCTTACTGTTTTAGTAGCACATAATAATTATTGACCCCCCCAAAAGTGTTTCATGGTTTTCAGAGCTGCCTGGAGGAGGCTGGACTAGAACGTCCCCCTGGGCCCTGCTTTGAGGCGCAGAGCAAGGGCACGGTGGTTTGTGGGGAATACAGTCTGCTTCGGTCTCAGCCCCAGGATTCTCGGTCCGGGAGATTTGCGTCATGAGAAACTGCAGTTGCGCCTGCTCTTTCTTTTACACGGGCTGCTTACAGGACTAAGCGAGCATTTCGGCACAACTCGCCTGGGAAAGAGCCGGTCAGTGAGTGCTGGTGACCGTGGCCTGGCTGTGCCTCGGACAGGCGCCCGCTGGGCGTGGGGAGGGGGAGGAGGAGGAGGAAGGAAGGGCTGCCCGGCTGTCTTCCCGGCCTGACGTCCCACAGGCCACGCAGCCTGGGGGAAGGGGCGTTGTCTTCCAGGGTTCCCTTGAGCAACAGCACGAGGACCTGGGTGTGTTCATCGGATCATTCTGGAAGGATTCTATATCCGGTTCCTTCTCTGACGTACCTGCCTCGTCGGCAGCACAGGCTCCCGTAGGAACTGTTGGCGCACTTCCGGCAGGAAACCTGCACGGAGTGGCGCAGGGGTCAGTGAGGTCAGCACTTGGGCGTGGCACAGATCGCCGGGACGGGGAGAGCCCACGACAGCGCCTGACACACGAGGCCGTTCCCTACCTGACGCAGGCGCCACGACAGATACATGAAGGAGGGTTTGGGTCATTCAGCACATGGTCTGGGGACAGTGGCTGGTGGCCGTGGGGGAAGGGGCACCACAGCCTCGTTGCTCCACAATCTAAGTGAACACAAGATAAAGTGAAATTTTAAAACAAAGCCACAAAGGGGCTCAGTCAGACAATCATCTGACTTGATTTCAGCTCAGGTCATGATCCCAGGGTCATAGGTTCAAGCCCCATGTCGGGCTCTGCACTGAGTGTGGAGTCTGCTTGGGATTCTTTCTCTCTCCCCCCTCTGCCTCTCCCCCCCATAAAAATAAAATTAAATAAAGAATAAATTAAATAAATAAAATAGAGCCACAAAACACCAGAAGACACAAAAGGAAAAACATAAACTCAATCACAGAAACTTAACATTTCTAAGCATTAAGGAAATAATAACACATGAAGGGAAAAGACAAATGTCAACCCGTCCAGTATTTGCAAGACACAGGATGAGAAGCTAGTACTGATGCAGGACATCTTACAGGAGAAAAGGCACAATTAGCAAAACCGTCTGAAAGAGTATGTCCGAAATAAATGAATAAAATAGCCAATTGACCAACTTCACTGTGAATTAGAGAAAGATCGACCCAAATAACGATTACATAGTATCGCACACCTGTCCCAGCCCTCCAGCCTCCGAGAGGGGACGCTTGGGGACCAGGGGCGTAGGCACAGCACAGCTTCGCTCTGGACTGTGTGTAACGGAAGCAAACGCCCACAGGGACAGCTCTTGGGGCGGATTTCGCACAAACAAATGCGGTTCGGCCAGAGACTAAGTTCCTGCGCAGCCTTTAGAGACAATGATGTAGAGCGACAATTGCGTTAAGATGTCCCAGTGAGGGAAGCAGCAAGTCAGAGAGTATGTGGAGGCAAAGGAACACACACACACACAGACACACACGCACGCACACGTACACGCGTGCACACGCACACAAACGTGCACACGCACGCATGCGCACTGGGGAGGGGAGGGGGATTAGGCGCTGGGGACAGTCGAGCGGTGGAGGGAGAAGCTGTCAGGGCTCACTTTCTACCCTTCCATAGTATTTTCATGTTTGGGTGGTAATGGAAGCCCAGAGAGAGCAGGGGCCTCACAGACACCCTCACATGGGCCTGAGGGGGGGTTCTGGTCAGTTCACGTCCTGCAAAGCAGAGATCAACGCTCACCTCTCTGAGGGTCTCCCGTTCAGGAACAGTCCCCACGATCTGTAGCTTTTTGTGTCCTGACCGTCATTCCCCCCACTCATCCCATAGCCACCACCGTCGGCTCCTCCAGCCGCTCGAGGACGGTCCCCTGTGCCCAGCTGTCTCGCAGACGTGGCTTCACCACCCAGGGAGGAGGGGGCCCGGCCAAGGGGAGGCCTGCGTCCCCCCCCATCCCCTCCAGGGGCCAGGCTGGGGGCCGTCCGGGCGCCCCTGTGAGGTGAGGGGACGGACTCGCCGTCTCCTGACAGCCCTTCTGGCCGGACGGCAGGGGAGCCCGAGGGCCGCTCAGCTCGAACTGCTGGACGCAGTGCTCCCCACACAGGCTTCCCGACGGAGCCCCCCCCCCGGGTTTCTGTGCCGGTCTGGGTTGAGCGGAAGGGGTGCCGAGTGACCCCACACGGGCAGAGCCTGCCGAGAGGGGCGCCCGCACGTGGCAGACACTGGGAACGGGCGCGGATCGGACCTCACAGCTTCCCGGCGACGGTGCAGCGGCCACGGATCCCACCGCTGGTGCTCCGGGGGGTGTGAAGACTGGTCTGCAGCAGAGGAGCCTCTCAGAAGGACGAGGGACCCTCAGGACCCCTCCCCTGCACCCCTGACCCTGCGGCCGCGCCCCTCCTGGGCGGCGATGTCAGGCAAAGTAGCGGGTGCACGGAGGGCGCGGGAACAGCCCTGCAGTGACTTTGACCCGAGAGCTCGTCCTTCCCTCTGCTCCCCCCCTTCATGCCGGGCCTCCAGGCTCAGGGCCCGGCTCGAGCCTCTGCACGCTCTCTGCCGGTGCCCTTCCCTTCCCCCCAGCAGGACAGGGCACTTCTGTTGCCGCCCACCCTCTTCCCCTCCCACGACTTCCAGGGTCTCAGGGAAAGGCACCTGTTGTCAAACAGGAGGAAGCAAAGAGCCCCGAACGGCCTAGAAATGAGCTGCCTCTGCTGAGGCCGAGGGCTGGACCCGAGTGGTCCGCCACGTGGTCTGTCTGCCGCGGGCCGGGGCCGGGGTCGCGCACCCGACAAGCCAGCTGAAAAGCGCCCACTATACACGACTCTTACTTTCAAGTGTTCCAGGAGGGAAAGATTGTTTTCATTAATACAAGGAAGAAAACAGTCAAACAAAATTGGGCGTTTTGAGAGTCGTGACCGAACACAACTGCACAGCTTCCCGCCGCGTGCTCCCGTGAGAAACCCAAGAGCCCGGGTGTCCGTTTGTCAGAGCAGGAGGCTCTGGGAGCAGAGTGGGAAGCGTCCGATTCCACGTTGGCCGTTTTCAGAGCAGCATGTGGTCACTGGGGTCAGCCTTGGCGTGGTCGCAGGTGCCACGGGCTAGAAGGGGTCACGGAGATCTCCCGCCGCTCTCGGCGCGCACAACGCTGTCCTTTTCTCAGGCGCCTTCGCTGCGCCCCCACACACGCCCGCGGATACCTTCTACCCCACTGCCTCAGACCCTCCTCGCGAGACCCCGCCAAACACGTCGATAGTCTCACGTCGGCGCGGGAAAGCTCCAGACTGCGGGTGCTTTTATCGAAGCCAGTCTGGAGAGGACGCGGAACCGCCGGAGCCCCTGAACCAGCGGCCGCCGGGGCGGGCCTCTCGCCCTCAGGGTCTGGTCTTGAAAGCATGGGGCGCATCCATGTCAACCCCAGAGGAAAGGTAATAGGTTTATTTTAAACATTTCCCCGAAATCAAACAGGTATCCCACACCTGTTCTAGTAAATTATTCTCGGAAGAGCCACGAATCAGGGTCTGGGACGATGGCTCCGTTGTTTCGGCACCAAGTGCTGTGTTGGCCACACTGTCTGCACACGGTGTCTGTGACAACGCAACCTCCGGGTCAGTAGGAGAGCGGC
>NW_024080654.1:6130253-6187613 GCF_003009895.1 Hyaena hyaena
CCCCCCCCCCCCCCCCCCGCCTCACACCGAGGCCCCCAGGGGTCCAACCCCCGTGATCCCCCCCCCCCACGTCCTCGAGTCAGAGCCCTGACGCCCTGGACCCACCGCAGCTGCGAGGACGCGTCGTCAACCACAGTCCCTCCTCCCTGCGTCCTCCTGCCCCCCCCCCCAGCCCCAACCCCGCCGGTGTCGGGGTATTAACAGCAGTAGGTGCTTCTGGGAGGCAGCAGCGGGGCTCGAACACCCACCAGCCTCACTGTGGCCCTGCCGGGCCGTACGCAAAGGGCCCGCCTCCCGTGGCACATAACTGAGGGCTCTGGCAAGCAGCTTCAGAAGCTACGTGTGCAAACGCCGTGTGCTTAGGGTTTTAGTTTTTCCTCTGAAACTTTGGTTTGAAGGAATCAAGTTGAAAGGGATGAGCTTTCAGGCTTTCTTCTCCTTTCCATCATCGGTCTCCGGCAGGTGGCCCGAGGGAAGCGCTCCGAGTTGGTGCAAAAGCCCACGTTTGATCCCTGTGGCCCTACTGGGAAGCAAGAGGGGAGGGGGAGAGAGGGGAGGGAGGGCAGAAAGCTCGGGCACAGAGCCTCACGGTACATGCTGTGTTCACACGGATACGACCCCGGCCCGGGACAGAAATGTGGACCATTGGGGGGCGCCTGGGGGGTCAGTCGGTTGAGGGTCCGACTTCAGCTCATGTCACGATCTCACAGTTCGTGGGTTCAAGCCCCACGTTGGGCTCTGTGCTGACAGCTCAGAGCCTGGAGCTGCTTCAGATTCTGTGTCTCCCTCTCTCTCTCTCTGACCCTCCCCTGCTCATGGTGTCTTTCTCTCTCAGAAATAAATAAAAAAACATTAAAAAAAAAATGTGGACCATTGGGACCCCAGGTGGGCCCAGATTCACTAGTTTGAGACAATGTATTTCACACTTGGAAACAAGTGAAAACCTGATGGAAGCTGTATTTAACTGACATTTTGTCTGAAAGTGACTACATGTGTGACAGCGGGAAAAGGCAGTGTTGAGGAGCGCTTATAACCTGTCTCCTTTTAGCCCTGCCCCCCACGCCCTGCGTCCTGGACCCCACCCTGCCCCCCCCCGCCACGCCCCTCCCCCAGCCCCAGGGCCAGCACAGGACTCAGGAGACAGTGCCGAGCTGGGGTGGTGTCTCCACATTTTAGGCAGTATTGTGTCCAACGCCATCGCTGCCGTCCCGAAATGAGACTCACATGTGATGTGACCCACATATTCGACTGTTAGTCCCCAAATTGCTATTCAAAAAATATACAAGAGAAAACAAGAGTCATTTAAAGTAAAGGAATACAGGGGCGCGTGGTGGCTCAGTCGGTTGAGCGTCTGACTTTGTCTCAGGTCCTGATCTCACAGTTTGTGGGTTCGAGCCCCGCATCGGCATGGAGCCTCTGTGCGCCCATCTCTATCCCTCGTGCTCGCGCTATCTTTCTCAAGAATAAAACTAAAAAACATTTAAAAAACAAAAGAATACATATTTAAATATGTAAATTCTCAGACATGATTACAGCAGGAAACATAATAAGCCAGTCAGATGCTCACACTTGGATGTATTAGTCTCAATCTTTAAAAGTAAGTTAAAGGGGCGCCTGGGTGGCTTAGTCGGTTAAGCATCCGACTTTCGCTTAGGTCATGATCTCGCGGTTCGTGGGTTCGGGCCCCGCGTCGGGCTCTGTGCTGACTGCCAGCTCAGAGCCTGGAGCCTGTTTCAGTCTGTGATTCCCTCTCTCTCCGACCCTCCCCTGCTCACGCTGTCTCTCTCTCTCTCTCCTAGAAATAAATAAAACATTAAAAAAAAAAAAAAGCTAAGTTCAGAGGCAACACTGTACAGTTTGGCGACAAACTGCAGTGATGATTGTCACCAGTGTCCATAATTCTGGGTAGTGTTCCAGACGCCACCTTGACCGTAATTTTGCTGGAGGCTTCTACAGGGCCTCTGAGGCAGGCGTGCTCTGGGACAGAAAATCAGGGCACAGCTCCATGGGGTCCCTGAGCGCACGCCTACCTCGGAAACCACCGTGAGCCACGGGCTGAGCCTCAACACCACTGACATTTGGGACCAGACATTGTGTTGTTGTGGGGCTGTGTGGTGCATTTTAGGGCATTTTGGGGCACCCCCTCCATGCCAGGAGCACCCCTTCCCCAGTCATGAGGGTCAGACATGTCTCCAGGTATGGCCGAGTGACTCCGGGCAGAGACACAGCCCCAGGTGACAGCCACTGACATGAGCTTCATTAACGTCCCCTTGAGGTCTCTGCTTAATGCATTTAGTGATTTTCTAAAACAGGATATGCCAACGGGCGCCTCACTTACCTTCCGAGAGCAGAGCCTGATATTGTTGTATTGAGAGCGGGGAAGTTTTCTCGCCATTTCAAGAAATTTGATCCAGGAAAACTGCTTATGTTTCTTCCTTTATTCCAATTAAGATCAGCCATCGTTTTGTGTATGAGTTTAGCTAATATTATGTTGGCTATTAGCTATTTTTTATGATTTCCTCCCCCAACCTGGGAACACCTTTGCAAAATAGTAACGCCATATGAACGCCTTTTTGAAGTTAGGGTTAGAGGACACTCAAGATCAGGTTGGATCGATATCATCCTAATGAAGATTCAAATGTGACTTTTGGTTCCTTAAGAAACTCTTACAACAATTTATCACAGCTGGTCAGGTAGTCAATATAAACAAAACTCACTGAAGAAATATAACCATATTATGTAATACAACTTTAATTGATTTACTTCTATTATTAAAAACTAATGGATAATTTGTCTGAGTTACATATTTATAGTTCCAATTAAAAAATTTGATCTCTACTTTTTGTACTCTGAGGCTAAGCCACTGGATGTACTTAATGTTGTCCCAGATAATTCCAGAATGACACCACAGGTCAGCGAGTAAAATACATTCCTAGGCTTGCATTTTTCTTTTCTATTTTTTTTTTTAGCGTTTATTTATTTTTGAGAGACAGAAAGAGGTAGAGCGTGAGCCGGGGAGGGGCAGAGAGAGACGGAGACACAGAATCCGAGGCAGGTTCCAGGCGCTGAGCTGTCAGCACAGAGCCCGACGCGGGGCTTGAACCCACGAACTCTGAGATCGTGCTCTGAATCGAAGTCGGACTTTTAGCCAACTGAGGCACCCAGGCGCCTCTAGGCTTGCATTTTTCTAATTTTATTACTGCTTTAGAATTTTAAACTTAATTTGTATCTATACATCTTTCTAGTTTACTCAAAAGTACCTTACACTAACTCAATTCATAAATTAAGTAGAGAATTTAACCATGTAAAGTTGAAGTGCATTAAAGGAGAGGCTGGTAAAGGTACATGTATGACGTCCCTTCTGCATGCATGTGTGTTTCTCACAGCCACCTTATCTTCATGTAGGACCTCATTCTGCAGGAAGGAAGCTGTGGCTCGACGCACTGTCCCCCAAACCCACAGACAACATCTACAACAAAGCTACGTGATGAGGTCTTTCCCGCCCGTAAAACGTGAGCAGGTGAGAATCACCAACAACTGGAAACCTCAAGAGGCATCACTATCTGCGTTTCAAACACCGAGGGAAAGAAGTGGGACGCCGGTGGCCTTGAACATAGGCCCGCAGTGGCCGTGGTGCTGACCTAGAGGCTCAGCAAGGCAGACAGCAGAAGCCCCAAGTGCGATGGCCGCTGGGAGGTGATGTGGCTAAATCTGGACGGCAGGTCTGAGCCACCAAGCCCTCCCCACCCCCAGCCACGCTCTGCGCTGAGGCAGGCGTGGACGGAACAGGACAGCGACACGAAGCGAAGGGAAGGACGTCCAGTGGGAGAAGGGGGAGGGGCCAGAGGCCGCGTGTAGTGACCGGGAGTTCCGTGAGCACAGCAGAGTCGGCAGCGGACGGACCTTCCTGCCGACAAATTAGATAACTTAGATGAACGTGTCCCTAGAAAAACAGAAACTACTGAAAATGACTCAAGAAGTAACAGAAAATCTGAATACACTTAGGACAGTTAAAGAGATTTAATTAGTCATTAGAATCTTTTCTGCCAAGGAAAGCTCAGGCTCAAATGGCTTCACTGGAGAGTTCAACCAAACATCTAAAGAAGAATCAATACCAGTCCCTCACAAACTCTTCCTAAAGAGAGAGAGAGTGAGAGACACTTCCTGACTCCTTCCTAAAGCCAATATTACTCTGACACCAAAACCAGCTACAACTGTGATCTCTCTCTCTCTCTCTCTCTCTCACACACTCACACACACACACACACACACACACACACACAACGTATCCATACTGTAAAAGAAGCAGCAGGGGCACCTGGGTGGCTCAGTCGGTTGAGCGTCCGACTTTGGCTCAGGTCACGATCTCACGGATCATGGGTTCGAGCCCCGCGTCGGGCTCTGTGCTGACAGCTCAGAGCCTGGAGCTGCTTCGGATTCTGTGTCTCCCTCTCTCTGTGACCCCCCCCGTTCACAGAGGGGGGGGTCTATCTCTCTCTCTCTCTCAGAAATAAATAAAACATTTTAAAAACTTTTTAAAAAAAAAAGAAAAGAAGCAGCAAAATTAACTCTCTGAAATTTCTGAGGAATGACCCTCATGGTAACGGAGTAGATACAGGCAGAAATGCCAGGTTGACCGTGAGTTCATGGTCATTATCGAAGGCAGCTGATGGGTATGTTTTTCTATAATTTTTTCTATAATTTTACATATGTTTAAAATTTTGTATAATAAAGATTTTCTTAAATCTTAACTGTTGGGCCGCCTGGGTGGCTCAACCGGTTAAGCGTCTCTCAGTTTCGGCTCAAGTCATAATCTCACGGTTTTATGAGTTCAAGCCCCACATTGGGCTCCGGGCTGACAGCGCGGAGCCTGCTTGGGATTCTCTCTTTCTTCCTCTTTCTCTGCCTCTTTCCTGTTCACACTGACTCTGTCTGTCTCAAAATAAATAAATAAACTTAAAAAAATTTTTAAATCATAACTGTCATCAGCATTGAAAGATTTTTTAAGCAATGATAAATATCCCTAAAAAGTTCAGGTATTTATAAATCAGAGGTGGAAAGGACATTTGGAAAGGACACCTTTTCCATTCTTCCTGAGGTAGCTCCAAGTGAGTGTTCCATCACTAAGGTCTGAGGCTATTGGATAACTACACACGTCAAAATCCACTAGTTCCCATTTACCCCAAATCTGTCACAAGGGATCTCGTAGATATATTTCCTGATTTGGTTTTATTGAGACAAAGCTCAGTAGTTCACACAGTAAACACATTTGTAAAGATCCGTGTTACTTCCACGTTTCCCCAAGTCACTCTCTCAGGAGTGATCCACAGATTCTTCCCTCTACTTCTTATCTAATTAACCTGTAATTAATAGAACTGACTCTTTAGAATTCGAGTCACGAATCACTGTCCTCAGGGGCAGTTTCCTGGGCCCTTCCAGCCCAGGCTGACCATGGGACACTGCACTTCCCTTTGGAAACTTTAACACAGGTTTTCACCGCATCTTTGTTTTGAAGGTCGGGTGATCGCTGTGATCTCCCCGCTGGGCCACCTGACGAGCCCAGGGGATGGTGCGTCGGCCGCAGGCCCAGGTGCAGTGTCTGGGAAACAGGCGTGCTGCATACATGGTTGTTGAATGAATAAATGTGAGAACGGATTAACATATAGATAAACTAATTAACGCTGCTGGTTACCAATGTCTGGTCACTATTTTAGACTTTATAATATAAAAACTTGGAATTTCACCTTTTTGTAATAGCTTTTCAGTGTCTTTATAAAAAACATCAGATGTAGACAATTAAACACACATCTTTGCTTTTATACCCATCTGCTTATCATCTTTATTCAGAATATGCCATAGGCTTTATCTTACCGATCTTTATCGAAGTAGAATTGCATTCATCTAGAATGATCATCAGTTCCTGTTTCATATCATTGTATGATTTTTGTATTTACTAATTTACTGAATTGATTCCTTATAAAAAGAAGCTTATTGGAGCATTTAACCGAAACTTAAAAGAAAAACATTTTCATTCGTTGTATTTATTTTATTAAACTGATTTGAATTTAAGAGTTCTGTCTCAGAAATCCTCACTTAAGCTTCACTCCATCTATAGCATAAGGGTAGATTTACCAGGAAAAATAAGAATCTGTCATTATGGAAGCAGGTACCAAGAGATTAAAATGCTTCATGATTAATGCATGTGGCTCTTAACCTTCCAGCCGTCTGTGCTTTATGTGGCTGCCGCCTTGTTAATAATGCATCACTGTTTGTTTCTATCCCAAATAAGTTGCATGACAGGAAAAGACACTAAAATTTTAACCCACTTCATGCAATCTGAATTTCATGTCAGGTGTGGATAAACCTCCCCGACCCTCTTCTCTTCCATCCCAACCCTATCCAACCCATCCCTTCCCACCCCCTCCCCTCCCACCCCCTCCCATCCCACCCCCTCCCAACCCATCCACCCCCTCCCAACCCATCCACCCCCTCCCAACCCATCTCACCCCCTCCCAACCCATCCCCTCCCAACTCAACCCCAGCCCCTCTGACCCCACTCTAATGCATCCCATGTCGTCTCCATCCCCATCCCAACCCAACCTAACAAATCCAACCCACCCCATCCCGTCCCATCTCCATCCCATACTATCCCATCCCATCATCTCATCTGTATCCCATCCCGTCCTATCTCCATTTCCATCCCGTGGCATCTGATCCCTTCCGTCCCATCCCGTCCCACCCAATCCCATCCCCATCTCAACCCATCCCAAATCATTCTTAGACTACGTCAGCCAATATTGTTTTTCGATGTGCCTGTTTCACCATTTTGTTCACTTACTGCCTTAGAGCCCTCTAATTTCCTTGTTCTGTTCTGGCCACAGGACCTGTCTGGGCCACTATAGCTGGGTGTTCGATACTGTGAGTCTCTCTCAAGCCATGTGGAGTGGTGACTGTTGCCTGTACAGGCTCCCTGTGTTGTGAGGAGGAGCAGAAACTATTTCCCGAAGGCCGTTGGCAGGAAGTGACGCAGAATAACTCTGCTCCAGTCAGCTTCCTGCTGGAAGGCAGCAAACGCAGGTTGGCACCGTCAGAATCCAGAGCCTCTCTCCGAAACGAAGTGTGTTGTGTACGCATGATGGGTGTGCACACACGATAGGGCACATACACGATAGGTGCGCACACACAATTGATAGGTGTGCACACACAACAGGTGTGCACGCACGATAGGTATGCGTGCACAGTAGGTGTGCACACACGTGATAGGTGTGCACATACGATAGGTGTGCACGCACAGTGGGTGTGCACACAGCACGTATCATAGTGGCCCCTCTTCTAGTGACCCCTCTTCCCCTCCCCCATAAGACCCTGCAATCCAGGCAGAAGCTGTCTCCCAGTTTGGGAAGTGCCTGTGGTCGTGGGTCCCCTGACACTGTACCAGGAGCTCCTTCCATGCCTGGTGCCCCGGAGGGATGCGAGTGAGAAGAGCCTCTGACCGTGGGGACCCCACAATTTAGTTTGGGAAATAAGAATTATGCATAAAATGACATTGTCCCGAGTCAGATTAGGATGAAATCACAGCAAACGCATAATGGTCGTGTTTCAAGAGCTTCCCACGTGTCGTCGTAAATCCCTCAGCAGCCCATGAAGTAGGGATTGTCATTGTCCCCCAGTCTGAGGACAAGGCCCAGGAAGCTCACGCGACCTTCCACGGTGTCGAAGTTAGCGCGTGGCAGACCAGGGTTTGAGCCCAGCAGTCTGGCTCCACGTTACTTTCTGCACCGTGAAAGCCACAGCTGCTTCCTGGAGAGACAGTCAGCGGCGACCTCCCCCGGGGCTCACGGCAGGATCGTTTCGTCCTGTGGGGGCGAAGGGAAGCCGTTGCTGTGAGGCAGGCTCGCCGGGTCGGCGCGGGCTGAGCGGCCAGGCTCAGAGCACGGCTGCGGAGACGGGCCTGGGGTGGCAGCAGACACTTCCTCGGCCTCTGGGACGCTCGTTCAAGGAGAAAGTCACAAAGCCGGTTGAATACCAGCCCCGGCTGCACGGGCAGCGGAGAGCAGAGGCCGTCCCCCCGCTTGGTCAGAGATCTCACTGTACTCGGTGCCCGGCCAGTGGTCCCCCCACATCAGGCGCTGGCGGAAACGCGGCCGAGAATGGCCTCGCGCCCGACAGGTGCTGGGAACTGTCTTGTGTCCAAGCCCACGCTTGGTGGGGTGTCGCAAGGGGGGCTGGGGCAGGCGGGAAGCCAGGCAAAGCCCCCGACTGGCCGCGTGCCTCACGACGGGCTCTCTAGGGAGGCGCGCGGGCTGGGCCTCTGCAGACAGGGGGAGGCAGAGCGGGCGGAGGAGGCAGGTCTGGAGGACCCCGGAGCTGTTGTCCAAGCGGCTGTTCTTTCCGGCCCCGCGTGCCCGGCGCCTTGCTGTCCAGGTGCTGCCGCTGCCAGAACTAGAGCGACGCGCCGATTCGAGGAAGGACGTCACAGAGGCCGTGCAGAGCGGCGTGTGACCCAGAAGCCGTGAAGCCACCGCCAGGGAGGAGACACGGGGGACACGGAGGAGACACGGGGGACATGGAGGAGACACGGGGGACACAGAGGAGACACGGGGACATGGAGGAGACACGGGGACATGGAGGAGACACAGGGGGACACAGAGGAGACACGGGGACATGGAGGAGACACGGGGGGACAGGGAGGAGACACAGGGGTGCCACAGGAGGGGACACAAGTGGCTAGGGAGAAGACACGGTGGGGGGGGTGCCACGAGCAGGCCCTGCTGCCACGAGACACGTTATCTCAGACGTGGACGCCTAAATAGCACACACTTACCTCCTGGTGACTGTGGCCCAGGGTTCCGAGGATGGTCAGCAGGGGCCTCTGCTCAGGGTCCCGGGAGCTTGACACTGAGGTGCCGTGAGGGCGGGGCTCCCGCCTGAGGCTCAGAGAGCCTTCTACTTCCCCGCGTGCGGCTGGCCTTTGTCCTTTGTGGTTGAAGGACTGAGCTCCCTGTTTGTCGCCTCTGCCTGCCAGGGACCGTGGTCAGGTGTGGGGGCTGCCCGCTGTCCCCTGCTGTCCCCTGCCATGTGGCGCTAGCTGCAGCATGGCGGCCGGCCCCTTTGAGGCCAACAGAACCGTGCCTGCAGCTTCCAGTCTCTCTGACTCCTGTCCTTCATCCGCCCCCCCTCCCCCTGCAGTCTCCTTTTCACTCACTTTGAGCCAACTGATTAGCAACCCTAATTACATCTGCAAAATCCCTTTGCCATTGCAATATGCACAGTCACGGGGGGGGGGGGGGAGCCCAGCACCCTGCAGGCGCGGGGATGACATGACACGGTCACGGGGTGGGAGGGGGGAGCCCAGCACCCCGCGGCCATGGACTCTGTCCCCGCAGCCCCAGAGGAAGGAGCGGGTCCCCACGGAGGGAAACGTCCCACTCCGCTCTGCTGGCGGCGGTTTGCCCAGCGCCGGGGAGGGAGCGCAGGGTTCAGGGGAGTGAAGGTCAGTAGCAGGAAGGAAATGGCCGACGTGGGGTCGGCCGGATTGTGAGAGCCAGTGGAAATTAGATGGAAAAGTTAGGTTTCAGTCAGTAAGAAGCAATGAGACGGGGCGCCTCAGTCAGTTAAGCGTCCGACTCTTGACTTCAGCCCGGGTCATGATCTCACCGTTGGTGCGATTCAGCCCCGTGTCGGGTTCTGTGCTGACAGCGTGGAGCCTGCTTGGGATTCTCTCTCTCCCTGCTCATACATACGCGTGCGCGCACACTCTCTCTCTCTCAAAAATAAATAGATAAACTAAAAAAAGCAATGAGATCGAATTAACATTTAATTGTGAATATAGTAACCATAAATTGGGGGATAGGATCAAATTCTTTATAGGAAAATTCACGAAGGTAAAGTACTCCATGATTGTATTATAACAAACAAAAAGGCTTAAAAATAGGCCCTTGGCAGCCACGTGAGACTCCGTTGGACCGGAAGGCCGCGGGGCTGTTAGCAGTTCCTTTCTGTGCCGTTAGGGGCTCGCGGCATTGATCCTGCGTCAGCCGTCAGGACGAGCAGGGAGCCCCCTCTCGCCGTGCAATGAGCTGAGGTCCACGCAGCCGTCCCGGCAGGCGGGGGGGGGGGGGAGGCAGGGCAGGGACGGAAAACGCGCGTGGTGCGGGACATCCGGTCGCCGATGTTCGAGATGCCTCGGAGGTTCTGAGCCGTCTTCCGTCCCGGCCGATGGTCCCCACAGCTGGTCTGTCCTCACGGTTTCCAAATCCTCAAGATAAAGACAAGAGGTTCATCTTTTTCTTTTTCCATTTTTCCTTTAGGTGGAATTCTAAACGATGGAAAATCAGAGCCCAAACAGGTGACAGAGCAGCCAGTCTGACGTCCCTCAGACACGAGAAAGGTCACGGATCTGCTGCTGAGACAGCGAGAGAGAGGGTGTGGGGGACGTGCCCCCAGACGCACGCGCTGCCTGCCGGGTGAAGGAGCGTTTCTACCACAAGCGCAGAAGACGTTTCCCACGACGTCACCTTCCCCGCCTGGCAAACGTCCCCCTCGAGCAGCTGGGAAGACGGGTGTTTGTGAAGGGCTTCGGAGGCGGACGTCAACGCCAGTGCTAGGTTACTATTGTTCATATTTCAGATCGGGGCTGCCGAGTCGTGGCTGCACTTGATGACATTTTAATTGAGTTTCTAATTTTACCAGTGAAGAAGCAAAAATAATTTATTGTTCTCTTCAAGGCTGACATCACACCGGGCTCCCAGACTGCCTCAGGCTGCGGGCGAGGACAGGCCGGGGCGAGGCCGCGTGGCAAGGCCGCCGTGGCCCCGAGATTATTCCCAGCCGAGGGCAATGGAGATCCTGCAGGCTCAGGAGAAACTTCTGGGCCCTTAACTCCACGGAAGCATCTGAACAGGGGCCTTTCCCCGAGCAGGAGCCAGTAGCAGAGGTAATGCCATCTGCACGAGCCATCCGTACGGCAGGATGGCCATCTGCCCCCTTCCCGCCCTGTGACGCCTGCTCCTCTCTCCCGCAGCTCTGGCCCCCCAGGTCCCCGTGACCTGGACACCTCAGTCTGTCCGACTGTCTGGGAATGTCTGGGTCTATACGGGCTCCTCATACTCACGCCTGTTAAATTGGATTTTCTCCTGTTAATCTGTCTGTGTAGTTTGATTCTTAGTCCAGCCAGTGGGACCTTGAAGGGGTTTGCTCAGGATCCTGGAGTTCTGGCTCATTCTCTGAAAGTAGAGGGAGGAAAACATCACCCTCACAGCCTCTCTGGACACACGGATTTTCCAGAGACTTCCATCACACCAACACAGCCGCACTGTCTGCTTCCTGCTCTGTTGGCCCAGAGACTGATCATTTCAGTCCCAAATTGGCAGCCTCTCCCCATTTATACCTTAGATTTTAAAATGGGAGGCAACGTTTAGAAAATAATTTATAGTGAAAACTCCCTGGTTAAAATTCATTATATTTATTTGTAATGAGTGCATTTAGTTAAAAGAAGTTTCCCCAAGTAAGAAATCATTCTAAGAAACTGCCACATGCTGTTTGCTTGAGTTTTTACTAACTATTCTGCCAGGTCCCAGTATCCACCGGAGCCCACGAGAACTTCCCTTGGTAGCATCTACTCACACACCCGCTTGTATCTGGGGGCTTACGGGGACACCCCGGCACCCGGTTCTGTTGTGAATGTGATTCCTGGGTCTTTGGTTTGGCTTCATGGCTGCTCTGTTTTAGGGATGGGATTTGAAAAGACTAAGACTCTGCCACCATCATCTTCTACTTTCAACATTTTTTTTTTGGACACATTATCTTATTTTATTCAAATTCCAGTCTGATCACCTATGGTCCAAGATTGCACAAATAATAAACCAAATATAAAAAGATGTCAAAGATTGGTCGTCCTTATAGCCAATGATGCAGCGCTTGCATGTGATCTCGCCGATATAAAACCACATCCACGCCTCAGCAGCCACCAAATCACCAGCAGAACTTCCTTAACTGTGACCTGTTTGAAGCTACGGGTCGAGCAGTCTTGACTATTTCTTTCAAGCTCTGAGCGGCTGCAGGGATCTCCCCAGGGGTCGGGGGACCCAGTTCAGCCTTGGCATAGTGCCAGAACGTGGCCAGCCGAGGCTGTGGGTAAGTCACAGCGGCGGTCACCAGCGCCGGAGCCTTCTCGGCGAGGTCACGGGCAAACCGGGCCGTGGTCCCAGGATCATGTTCAACATGTTTACAAGCATTTCCTACCTACGACTGTGCACTCGGCCAAATCACGCATCAGGTATTGCATCGGAGAAAAAACTTGTTTTGAACATTCACTTTCCACACACTGTTCCCAGAAGCTACTGGAGGATACATTTCAACAAAATAAAGAGACACATCACGAAAGGGGGCGCGGGGTCCGGACGAGCGGTGGGCGGCACTCCCAGGACGGGTGAAGCGGGGCCACCGGCGGGTCAGCGCGGGTGCCACGCGGCCGCAGGGGGGCGGCTCCGGGTGAGAGCGGATGCGTCTGCTCACACGGCGGTTTTGTTACTTTGTCAGAGCTGGCTGCGATCAGATGCTGAGTCCCTTGTCCTGAAAGCGTCCAGCAAGAGTGAACATTTCTCACACATTTTTTTTTTCTAGGAGAGAGAGAGAGAGAGACAGCGTGAGCAGGGGAGGGTCAGAGAGAGAGGGAGTCACAGACTGAAACAGGCTTCAGGCTCCGAGCTGGCAGTCAGCACAGAGCCCGACGCGGGGCTCGAACCCACGAACCGCGAGATCATGACCTAAGCGAAAGTCTGACGCTTAACCGACTAAGCCACCCAGGCGCCCCTCACACATTTTAACTGAGAAACACGCAATGTCCTGCAATACGAGTCGTACGTGACACCGAACATCACATGATCACAACTGAGCCAACCGTTCTTGAAATTCGCGTTGGCACATGAGGGCTTCGGATGACAGCCATGTTTCCAGAACGAGCTTTGCTCACAAACCAAGGTTTTACTGTACTGTACAGTATTTAGTGTACATAGAAGGTGAAGAAAATGAAGGGAAGGAAGGAGTGGTGACCATCAGGGAAGTGGCTGGGCCGTGGGCACGCAGCGACATCCGCTCACGCAGCCAAGTGCAACAGCGTTAATACGCAGGATACTGATCCAACGAGGGTGTCATAAACCGTGGGGGTGGGCGGTGGGGGAGCGAGGTGTTCGTAGGCATAGAAAAGAGGTCAACACTTGGTCTCCTCTAGGAAGAAGCCAATCGACGCCTTCCGGAATAAAAAAATAATACATTATAAGCACACTATCTACACATATGGAAGCAATTGAGGAGGAAACAGCCAAGGTTATAGGTGCATCTCTGCAGGAAAGGGTTTGAAGTTGAGGCGTCTGGTTACTGTCATAGGCCAGGTGCTTCTGCTCGGTTTGAAAGCCATGCAAACGCGTGTCATTGATTAAAAGTAAAATACATTTTTCTCACAAACAACACTTCACCACAACACGGAAAACGAACTTGATGCATGGCCTCCAGGTTACATGAAGGAGACCGACCCTTCCCTGTCTTTCATCTTCTGTTCCCAGATGCACATTGTTTCGGTCCCAGCCCAGTACGCTCCCCACGGGAACTCACGCCCGAGGCAGAGATGGCGGGATGGCCGTCCCAGGTGCGAGGACTGTCCTCTCCGCAGACAGCCCCGGACACGCACACGCCTGGGCTTCTCCCACGCAAGGGCCACCGTGGTGGACGCCGAGGAGGCCCAGCTGGTCGGCCGGGTCGTGTGACGGTGCAGAGGTCACGGGTCGGGGGCCTGGGCAGCAGTGGTGGTAAAGGGGTGGGCGTCCAGGCTGCGAGGCGTGCAGGGCTCCCGGTTACTGCAACATGGACTCACCAGGGACTGCGCTGGGCTCCTTAGGGTCCCCTCCCTGGACACAGCAAGCTGGGGAGGGAGACCATGCATCTCCCGGAGGGGACCAAGTAGCGAGGAAAGGAGGTTGACACTTGCTCGGAGCCTCCAGTACGGGTCAAACGACACAAATCGCGGCAGTCGGCCCGTCCCCTCTGCGCCCTGATGCTGACCCGAGCGCTCGATCGTGCCCACAGCCTGGGGGACCCGCCGTGGGTCACACTTTTGTATCGTTTACCTTCCAAAGCGCCAGCCCCGTCCCATCACGGCTGTCGGGGGAGTGAGGAAGCCCAGGGGAGTGGAGAGCCGGGGGGAGGGGGGAGGGCGGTGCAGAATGGGCCTCTGTGGGCAGAGCCCAAGCCCCTTTGCTCTTAACCTGCCCCCCTCAGGGCCGAAACCCGGCGCCGCCCCCGGTAACGACTGTTCACCTGTCTGCCTCTGCGGGCAGGACTCCTACGGGGCCTACGGGGCCTACGGCAGGTGGGGTCAGACATGGTCGCTTATTTTACTTAGTATAGTGTCTTCAAAACTGTAAAATTACATACGTACATGTATATTTTTTAGTTTTGGCTCTTTGATTAAAATCAGATCACCTCCAGTTAAACTGATGAAACATTCTCATGGATTAAGATAGGTAAATGGTACCGTAAGGAAAACCATTTCATCTTCCCGTCACAGAAAGAGGGATAAGAGAAAGCAGCCTCCCGTCTCCTGAAGCGCGCCCGCACATACACACACACACACGCGGCAGCGCGGGGCCCCTGCGGGCGGAGAGGCCGGGTGGGCGGTGCCAGCTGCTCTGAGTGATGCCCGCCCGGGTTAGTGGCCAGCTCCGATGTCGAAGCCTCGGATTTTATTTCCGTTGTTGGAGACGAGCAGTATTTGAAAGCTTCTGTTCAAATAAAGGAGAACAACAAATTGCTCTCATGACTTTATTGGTAATTTTAAGCTCCACAGAACTTAGGTTTTTTTTTTCCCTGAAATAAAACTGGAATTAAAATAATTGATCTCTTTGGAAAAAAAAACAATGCGGGGCAGCGAGGGTAGAAAACAAATTAGGAAAGAGAAAATAAGTCTTAGCACCTTTTCCTTCTATGTCTTTCCTCACTGAGAGATAACTGGGAGACAGTGGGGAACTGGGGAGCACACGCATCGAGCTCAGGCTCACTTTGGGAAAGGCGGCCCCCTGGCCTGGCAGCCCCAGCGGGCATGAAGCGAGGTCTCCGTGCACACTGAGCACCGTGGAGGGGCAGGGCCTCGAGACCCCGGCCTGAGCCCCCGGGGCTCACTGCCCAGTGGCATCTGCATGCCTGAAGGAAGAAAGCCTAAGAGCGACAGTGTAGACAGTCATCAAGCCCAGGCGTCGGAGGCGGGTGGCATCTCAGGACGGGCGGGCGTGGGGACCCCGCGGCAGACCCTGCGAGCGCTGACTCCCAGGACAAGGTGTTGGTTGTCACGGGCTCGCAGCAGCATCGCCCAGAAGATGAAATCTTGACAATTCGTTGCGGTCGGCACTCATGCCATTCACGTATTTTGGATTAAGAATGATAGTGAATGAGGGGCGCCTGGGTGGCTTAGTCGGTTAAGCGTCCGACTTTCGCTTGGGTCATGATCTCGCGGTTCGTGGGTTCGGGCCCCGCGTCGGGCTCTGTGCTGACTGCCGGCTCAGAGCCTGGAGCCTGTTTCAGTCTGTGACTCCCTCTCTCTCTGACCCTCCCCTGCTCACGCTGTCTCTCTCTCTCTCTCCTAGAAATAAATAAAAATATTAAAAAAAAAAAAAAAAAAAGAATGATAGTGAATGGGACCTATTCCATTTTTGGATGCCTGGGTACTGACCAAGTTAGACTTGACTCTCAGGAGTCACGTGGAGACAGTGTCACGGGCTCCTCCCAGGCGTGGGGACATCAGACACTGAGTCATCACCACGTTTGCAGAGAAGGGGATGGCAGAGCCTGGCCGGGTGAAGGGACCTCCGTCGCCTTCGAACCCAGGACCGCCACAGCACCCCCCTCGCGGACTGCCCGCTCTGAGTGCACAGGTGTTTTCTCTGCATGTGCCCAAACTTTGTACCCTCCCTTTATCCTGCTCCGTGGCCGAAATAGCAGCTTAGGGACATATACTTTTTCACTTTTACTGAGCACCTATTATGTACGAGGGACCGTGCTATGCCCTGGGAGCTACAAGAGGATCAGTACTAGATGTCACAGCAGGCAGACGGACATCCTGACCAGCGCATCTCAAACCTGCCGTACCTCGGAGCTTTTAGAAAACACTGATGCTGGGACCCCAGTCCAGACCGATGGAATCGACGTATCCGGACTGGGGGGAGGGGTCCCAGGGAATCTCCGTTAGAAAAAATCTCCCCAGGTGATTTTAGTCGACAACCAGGCCTTTGGGACAAATAACTAAGTTATGCAGACTTGGTCCCATTTAAAGTACCGAGGGAGTAACTAGTAACAGAGGGAGCCGAGCAAGGCGTCGGGGACGAGGCGTGACTACACAGGACAAGCAAGTTTGTGGGACAAAGCGGGGTTGCCGCGGAGGATTCCAGACAACGGGGTGAGGGAGGCCGGCGGGAGCCCAGGGCCAGTCCGCGGGAGGGCGGCGCCCACACAGTGCCGGCCTGCAGGGACAGTGGCGGAGAGAGGGGTGCAGAATGTTCCAACAGCTCGGGGCGAGGCCGCTCACCGAGGAGGCCGAGCCCCCGGTGCGCGGCGCCTGCTCTCCTTCCCACACAGAAACACGAAGCATTAATAGCTCGTGATTCCTGGTCCTGTTTCCAGCAGTCAGTTTTGCCTTCAGCTTTGTCCTTTGAGAAAACGGTAATGCTTCAGAACCATCTTTACTGGAAGGTTCCACTTTTTTGCCCCTTCTCCTTATTCTTATTCCCCCAAAGTCTTTTTCTCTAGAAGTCAATGAATCCACGATCCCTGGCTCCTTCCCAGGCACCTCCAAGGCGGAGGGAGGGGCGGAGAGCAGGTGCGCAGGCGGGTGAGCGTCCGGAGGCGCCCGCAGTGTGACTTACGTCCTGGGGTTTGCCTCCTGCTTCGTCCCCGCTCTCACCGCACAGCCCTCCGCCGTGGTGGGGCAGCCACGCTGCGGGGGCCCGAGGCCCTGACGCCGAGCAAGGTCACTCCATCCCCGTGACACTCGCCAGTCAGCGGTCAGGGACCTGCACTAAACCCAGGCCTATGCTGACCGTCTAACGGCCCTCCCGTCCAGGATGCACACAGGACTCAGCCCCCCCAGCCAGAGTCCAAGCCCCCCCCACCCCCCGCCCCGCGTGAACCAAGAAACACATATTCCCGCCGCCATTTCACTCGGGACCGACCGTGAACCTGGCAGCACTTCCCACGACCCTCTAAGTCGGTCTGTGCACATGATTTCCAAGATGACCACACACGGTCTGTCCTCTCTTGCCGCCGGGCCCTCCTCCCACGGAGATGTGAAGCCTAGTCTACCCTTCTCCTTGTGTCCGGGCTGGCTTTGGAAGCTACTTTCCCTGAGAACGTGGCAGAAGTAGTGGCTGAGCCCAGGCTTTCCGAGGCGTCCACATTGGCCCTCTCGGGCCCCAGCTGCTGCGTAAGGAAGCAGAAGCCAGACCACTGATGAGAAACCGTATGGAGCAACAGAGGTCGGCCCGCTCCCAGCTTTTCATCCCCCAGGCCGAGACGCTGGACGTGACTGAAGTCTCTGAACCTTCTAGAACCTTCCAGGCCCAGCAGAGGCCCCAGGGAACGCAGGTGGGTGAACAGTCTCCTTCAGCACCAGGCAGAGCCGAGAAGCTGTTCCGCCAAACCACGGAGTCCTGAGAAATTAGCACTTGTTGAAGCTCAGGAGCTTGGAGAGGTTTGTCATACACGGGAACTTGACTGATTCACAGGGTGACTTGGGTTTTGTTACTTTTATAGAGTCTGAACCCATCTGTTTCCACAGGTTTTTTTTTTTAATGTTTTATTTATTTCTGAGAGAAAGAGACAGTGTGAGCAGGGGAGGGGCAGAGAGAGAGGGAGACACAGAGTTGGAAACAGGCGCCAGGCTCTGAGCTCTCAGCACAGAGCCCGATGCGGGGCTCGAACCCACGAATCGTGAGATCATGACCTGAGCCGAAGTCGGACGCTCAACCGACAGCCCCCCAGGTGCCTCTGTTTCCACAGGTTTTAAACTAAGATGCTCACAGCTACAGCAGAATTGATTAACGGCCCAACCGTGCCATCAGGACCAGGCTTCCTATCTTCCATCTTCCCGGCTGCCGTCCCCAAGGGCAGGATGTTCCTCAAGCGACCTCCTGTCCCGAACACAGGCCCGGCCAGAAGGGAGAGGACTTCCTCTTTATGTGCCTTTTTAAGGGCAGCTGTTCGCCCACAGCAGGATGCGTTGGCGTAGACGTGTTGTGAAGCAGTCACGGGGAGGGATGGCTTGTAGGGACCGGGGCTTCCCCTCGGCGTGCGGGGGGCAGGTCCTTGGACCAGGGTGGGCTCCCACCGGCGAGGACAGAGGGCACGTGCCGACTAAACAGACACTCCTGAGAGAGGACAGCCGTCACCAGCAGCCCCGCGTGACCCTGCCTGTGCCCGCACACCCTCCATGCAGATGCCACCGTTTGCAAGGCGGGAGGCTAGTCAGAACCTGGCTCAGGCATCAGGGCCCTGGCAGGAAGCAGGGGCCCGGGGAGACTTGGGAGCGAGTGTGAGGGAGGGACGTTTGCCGCCGCCCCGTCAGGCTCTGTGACCCAGCCGGGGGTGCTGGCGCCCAGGGACGGCCCCGCAGCCCAGGGAGGCAGGGGAGTGGTCCTTGGAGGCTGACACAGTGGCCACAACGGAACAGGAAGGACTATGAGCCGTGTCCCCACAGAGGGACCCAGACACGGCCCAGGTGGAGGCAGGGGGGAGGGGCGCGGGGGGAGGGCGCTCGGCCCCTGGTCGCGGGCCGCGGGCTGTCCTGCTGGTGAAGGGCCAGTGGGGGCGCAGAGCAGGGCAGAGGGGCAGAGGGCGGGTGTGCCCGGAATGTGGAGAATCCACGTGTTCGTTGCCCAAAACCTGGAGTGTTTTTCTGAAGGAAAGTAGCTCAGAACCCGGTAGCTTCGCCACACGAAGCTGTTCTCACCTCTGCCGGCGGCACCTCATCCAGCAAGTGCACAGCCCGGCGTCTCTGTCCCCCACCACCAGCGGGGGGGGGGGGGGCCGTTCACACCCCGCCCGCCTGCCCGGGCAGGGTGCTGCCCCTTTGGCTGCTGCCCCCCAGGGGTCACAAGCGGTGACCGAGGGGCAGCGGGAAAAGACGAAGTGAGGGACAGGACTGAACGCCAGGCTGACTGGGGCCGCAGAAGGGACACAAACCTTCCCTGGTGTCGGGTCGACAGGGCGGTTCTGTCTGGTTCCGAGCCAGCAGGCACCAGGCGCTGAGCACGGGGACCCGGAGGCTGCTTCCCTGCGGCCAGGCTTGGCCTCCCCTTGCCCTGCCTCCTGGACGGGACGGGGAGGGCGGCACACCGGGGCTCGGGAACGTCGCCCCCGCCCCGCCGCCGCCGGATCACCGGGGCTTCCCGGCGGTGACCCTGGAGACCCAAGGCCCAGGAGGCCAGGGCTAGGGAGGGACGGGGTTTCGAGGGGAAGGGTCCCAGGAGGCGGGCCCTGTGCTCACCCAGACACAGCACAAAAGGTGAGCGAAGCTGGGCAGCCACCTGCGGCACGACTGGGCCCCGTGTCACCTGCGGAGCAGGAGCGGCCCTGCGTGGGGACGGGCCCAGCACCAGGGCGCGACCCAGACGCGGCTGGCGGGCTTCCCGCCCTCCCGGGTCCCGCGCCCGCCGTCGGGCCCTCGGGAGGGAGACAGAAGTTTCGACCCGGGGCGGGGGGGCCGCCGGCGAGGCTCCCGCGGGGCGCACGATCCCCGCGCCCCGGCCGGAGGGCGGGCCCCAGGAGGCGGAAGCCACAGGGAGTCGTCGCCGCCCGCCGGCCTCCGGCCCCCGCCCGGCACCCTCGGGCCACCAGCGCCCCCAGGGGTCGGGTCGGGGACGGGCACGCGGAGGGCGGGCCCGGGCGCGCGCGCGCGCGGGGGCGCCGGGCGGGGGCCGCGGGGCGCATGCTCACTGGCGCTCGTGACGCGCGCGCCGGGCCGGGCGGCCGGAGGCAGGGCCGAGAGGGGCGGCGGGCGGGGGCCGGGGGCGGGCGGGGCGGAGCCGGGAGCGGAGCGGCGCCGAGCGGGGAGGGGAGGAGCCGAGCGGCGCCGAGCCGAGCAGAGCAGCGGCGAGCGCCCGAGCGGAGCGCACGGTCCGCAGCCCCCGCCGCCGCCCCGGACCCCGCGCCGCCACCCCGGGCCGGGCCGGGCATGAACGCGGAGGGGCCGCGGCCGCCCCCAGCTCCGCGCGGCGCGCCCAGGCCGTGACCGGGTCGGGGGCGCGCGGCCGCACTCGGGCCCGGGCCCATGGGCGCGCCGAGCCGGGCGCGGGGGCGCTGAGCGCGGGCGGGCGCGGCCGGAGGAGCCATGGACTGCAGCCTGGTGCGGACGCTCGTGCACAGATACGTGAGTGCCGCCCGCCGCGGGGGTGCGCGGGGTGCGGGCCCTGGGGACCCAGCTGCGGCCGGGGGAGGGGGCGAGCCCTGGGGACCCCGCTGCGGCCGGAGGAGGGGGCGAGCCCTGGGGACCCCGCTGCGGCCGGGGGAGGGGGCGAGCCCTGGGGACCCCGCTGCGGCCGGGGGTGGCGAGCCCTGGGGACCCCGCTGCGGCCGGGGGTGGCTCGCCGAGGGTGCACCTGCCCCGCCCCGCCGCGCGCTCCCCGGCGTCCCGAGGGGACGGGGCCGCCCCGCGGAGACCTTCGTGGGTTTGCACGCGGCCCGGGGCTGGGGAGGGACGTTCAGCTCTGCCTGTCGCGCCCGCACGGGGACCCAGAGACGGGAGAGTCACACTCCAGAAAAGGCAGGGACTTTGGTTCGTGTTTGTAACACCACCGGGGGATCCAGAAGTGAAGTTTGGCATCTTCTTTTTTTTCCCATGGAAGTAACCAATCAGATCAGCGGCCGGGTGTTGTGGGCTTCCCTCCGGCGTCCACACTCGCTGGTGACGGGGGGGTCGGGGTCGGGGGAGGCTGGGAGGCGAGGGGAGGGCAGGTTCTGTTTTACAGGAGGAGGGGACGGCGGCTCTGGTCCCTGGCACCGGTATGAAAGGGGGTGTGTGTGCACAAGAGAAAGAAAACTGTCCGAGGGTGGTGTTTCCTGCCACTGTCTTCACAAAAGGCTCCTTGTTCCCCAGCGGCCGCCGCGCTCGGGCACAGGTTTGAGGAGTCGGTCTCGCTGAGGATTGAGGGCATCATTATGGGCACTCTGGGTTTTTTCCGGTGTAGGAATTGCCTCGGGCAGACTTTGATCTTTACGAGCTCTCTTTGAGAAGGACACCTTGGGCGAGATTAGTGTCTCTTCGTCTCCCCGACGGCCAGATGGCTAACCCTGAGTTGATTCAGTAACCAGGAGACTCGAGTCCAGGGAACTGTGTGCCCCTTAGTCAGGAACTTGCCCCCTGGGGCAGGTCGGGCGGCCTTATGTTAGAGCCCAGAGTCCCTCGGACTCTGGGAAGGGCGGGCCCAGGCTTGGGATCTGGAAGCTCATGTGATTTCCCCCAAAGTCCCTATTCTGATGTGAGTGGTAAATATCAGGTGACACCTTCATTCTTCCGCTGGGATAAGTTCTAAAAGCCCCAGTCACAGCGACTGGAGGCGAGCAGGTATGTAAGGGCAATGCGTTACCGGGCAAGGACGTTCTGTGTCATCTGGGGGGGCGTGGGTCCCATCCGCAAGGTCTCTTCCTGCCTCACTTTGCTCAGAGGGAGAAGGAGAAAAGGGTGGACTAGTATTCGTCTGAAAAGTGCCCACAGTGTTTCAGTTAATTTTCATTCGCTTTCAGCTCTAACACTTTGTGATAAAAGTAATATAAACAAGGATTTCGCTGGCTGGGGGACATGCCGCCTGCCTGGGGAGACGCAGGGCGTGTGGGCATCGCCCCTCTGAGCCCGAGGCTGGAGGCTCTGAGGCCAGATCTGCCCCCCCCCTCACTTCCTAACCCTTCGCCCCCGGGAGTGGGGTAGACATTTGTCCAGTGTTAATTCTGCCCTTTTATCCGGGCCCTATCAATTCTATAAATTTACGTGCAGTTTGCATATTAAAATTCCCTTTTGCCGTGTTCCCAGGCTTATGACGTGACATTTCCCTCAAACCTAAGCCGCAACTTCCTCAGTGGACTTTCCCAGCCTGTGCATTATCTGGTGACGTCCCTGGAACGAAGTTAGGAGTTACTATTATTTCTATTTCTCAACTCCACATCTTTTTTCTTCCTTTCAGTCTGATCCTTTGACTACTTCACCATATTCACGTATAAAACCATTCATTTCTATATTGAAGTCATCTTGATGCTATTAAACTAATTTGAGTTTTTCCAGAAACAGTCAGGATCTGTTTTCTTGGTGACCTTTCAATACGTAGAACTAAATTATGTTTTATTTTGCTGGAGGAAGAGAAAGAGCCTGGGATTGAATGCTCATGCTTCAGTGGTTTCCTTAAGTGACTTATTTTATAAGAATGAATCAAAGCTTCTATATGCCCTGTTCTCTTCCCGCGTCCACATGGTCAGAGTTTCTAGGACAGAGAAAACTTTTAAGCTCCTTCTGAGGTGTGAGGGTTGCCAAAAGGTAATGAAGTCCTTGGAAAACATTGCTGCCCACACTTCGTTCTGGCCCATTCCAGAGCGAGAGGGAGAGCAGGCAACTGACTGGGAGAAGCCCGTCCCGGGTTAGGCCACACACACTCCAGAGCACGAATTACCGGTTGTGTGGACGGACATAAGTCGTGCCCAGCCTATTTGTGTTTACACACAGCACGGGGTTTACATACCATGCAGTGTGCGTGCATCAGGAGGTGGTTTGGCCTATTTACATTTTATTCACTTAACAAAATGGATGGAGAGCTCGTGTTTCCTCTTCAGGCCCATGAGCTGAGAAGCCCGGGTTATGGCCGGGGTTTCCATCCTGGGGCAGCCAGCCTAGCCCGGAGGGCCACACCGCAGGCTCTGCGGCCGCCTGCTGCGCATGAACCCGGCCGGCCCGTTGTGTTGAGCGCTGTGACCTTGAGAAGGGTGTGGGCGCCTGATCGGGGGCTGTCGTCAGGACCGCGTGGGCGATACGGGCAGGAGCTAAGAGCCTGGCTCTTGGGAAACGCGCAGGACATTTATCACTCCTGCTGTTAACACCGTTCAGTCCTGGCTGGGTTAGTGCGGCGGGAGCAGGCCGCCTGTCAGCGCTGTCGGCGGGGCCCCGGGCTACGCGAGGTCACGGCCGCCCGTCCTAAGCAGTGCGCGGGGCTCAGCCGCCAAGACGCTACAGGCCACACGCAGAGTCCACGGGCCACATCTGGTGGTGAAGTCGATCACAGGTGAGCATCCCAGGCCAGGAAGCGCTCATGGCCACGCCGCCGCATCTCCTTCCTTTCCGTGCTTCACATTTGGGAGATCTGACTTTAACGTTCTGAAGGTCAGGGGCTTAATATTGTTACGTCTGGTGACGTTCCCGGCCCCACAGCCGGCGGTGTTCAGAGTTCTCTTGTGCTGCCTTGTGTTTTACACGTTTTGCTTCCTAGGATCTTGCGTACATTTTAAGAGAGTGAGCTTCTGAAAGAGGTGAAGGTTTTCCTTGCTGATGGTAGAGCCTGTTTCTGGAACAACCTTAGGACTTTCTTTACAAGGGAAAAGTAAATCTTTTTGGTCCCTGGAGAACTTCAAGCATGGCCGTGTTCGAGTGCATGAAACCAGCTGAAGGTCCAGCCATTTTACGTGCGCACATGTGTCTCCTCTTCCTTTTTATCACCAAGTGCTCTGTGGCACAGGCTCAGCGTCCACCCGAGGGGCGGCCTGTGCTACAACCGCATTCTTTTGACGCGGTGATTCCCGTCTCTGTTGCTAACACTTAAAATGCTGTGGGATTTCGGCGATGCCTCTCCTGATCTAGCGTTAGATTTGAGAGAGATGAACCCGCCTTCATCCACGGCCACGGCCAAGCCACCTGTGTCCCATGTCCTGTGGGCCGGGGCTGCCCACCTCGGCCTGGCCTCCTGAGTTCACACAAGCTTGCCCAGCCCTGCCCCTGCCCCAGGGGTCGCTGCGTCTCAGCTGCACGTTTTAAAGCCATCTGCCTGGTCTGTAACTTAACCTCTCTGTTCCAGCTTCCAGCTAAAGTTTCCGCATTGTTCTCTCAAACCCTGTTTAACCTCTGCACCTTGGGAGCTGGTGATCTCGAGCCGCTTTTATTCCGTGCCACGGGCCCGATTCCGTAACGCTGCGGGAAAGGAGCGTGTTTTACAGGTTTTGCTACAGGCCGTTAAGTTTCCAGGGGTGGCTCCGATTACACTCGGTTAGAGCTGCACAAACCACTGATAAACATACCTCACTGCTTAACTGCACAGGAAGTTCTGTGTTTACAAACCTAAACACAAATTGTTCCCTGTGCTCGGACCATATGTTCCCACAGAAACGGTTGATAAAACGTGGTTGGATCCCCGAGTCCCAGACTTATAATTGCTTTTCTAACCAAGTCAAACGTAGGCAGAAATGCTATTTATTTGCAGAGAAAATCAAAGGAAGGCGATGCGTACAGCGTGAGCAGCTCCGCAGGACTGAGCAGGGATGGTCTCTGCTCTGGACGCTGGCACCTGTGAGAAACAGATAGTAGATCACAGAGGCCACAGGTCGCACCCCGCCTCCGCCTTGTGAGCCTGGGCCGCCCGCTCACAGCCCCTCTCTGGAGATGGAGGTGATGAGGGAGGGTCCCTGCTGGGAACGGGGATCTCCCCCGCTTCAGGCCCACCCCTCACGTGGAGCGCAGAGACCTAGCCCCGAGCTTCATGGAGGGAAGGCAGTCACCAGACAAAATGCCCCCTCTCCCAGGCAGCCCACCAGCCTTGCCCAGTCTGCTCTTGCCTCCTTCTGGATTGGGGCCCAGTGTCTCTCTCTCTCTCTTCTGGTCATCTGTGACCCCCTTGAGTCTGTGGCAGTGGCCAACCCATCAGATCACCCCTATTTCAACCACAGTCTTTCCCGGCCCCACATGCCCCTTCTGTCCCCGACCTCTCATTTCCTTCACGGCTGAACTTCAGCTATTGTGCTCCTGTGTCCTGCCCTCCTCCAGCCCCTCACACCCCAGTGGTCTCCCCACCTCACGCTGGAGGCCTCAGGTCCACCCGCGAGGCCCTCGGCGTCCTCAGGCCCTCCCAGCTCACGCTGGGGTGCGCCCTGCGTGCATACTGACTTCTGAGCCTTGCTCAGCCAAGCGCTGTCCCTGGGGCGCTTACCTTCAGATGAGGGGAGGCCGACAGAGAGCAAAACACAGGTAGAAACCTTAGGGCGGGCCCGGGGCAGTGAGCCGTGTCCCAGGCCACACCGCGGCGCTCGGCGTTCTGCCTGCCAGGCTCTTCTGGGGTCACCCGGACTCCGTGCTGGCACCCACCGTCCTCCATCCGCTCCCCTGGCTGGCCCTTCTGGGGTCACCTGGACCAGTGCTGGTGCCCTCCCTCCATCCGCACCCCTGCCTGGAAGGAGCCCCCAAACACCATCTCTATGTCCGTGGGTCCCTTCGCACATCCCAGCTGCCCTGCCACACGCCTGAACTGCTCCTGGTGCAGGGTCGTCCCTCTGGAAACATCTGAGTGAGTGATCCCCTCCACCCCTCAGTGGTGCTGATGATACCAGGAAGAGGTCGCCCTGGGAGCTTCTGAAGGAAACTTGACGGCGCATCCGAGGAGCCGGAGTGATTCACCGTTCATGACGGTCTCTTAAAACATGTTTACTGTGACTTCAAACTCGTGGATTCTCCGGATATGGTTCACAGCATCATGAAGCTGTGGGTGCAGCAGATAGCTGCCCCCCCCCCCCCCCCCCCCCGCCACGTGGTGAGCCCTACACTGGTGAGAGTTGGGTCCTCAGGGCCACAGCCCGGGTCCCCGCACCCCAGTGGGGCGGCCCGCCTGGCTCGGTGGCTTCTGCGGGATGCATCTCCGGTGTCTGTACAGCACTTCCTGCGGATCATGGCGGGTCCTCAGGTAACCGGGCCCCGGCACCAGCATCCTGGCTGGACCGCGGGGCCCCCTCCCAGAGGCCGGTGGAGCCCAGGCTCTTACCTGCTCCCTGGCGGGACCCGACCCCCTGACACAGGGCGCATGACTTCTTGCACAAATGCTTTTTATTTTTATTTTATTTATTTATTTTTTTTGCACAAATGCTTTTTATTTTCCGGGCAAATAACTGGGTTCCCCAATTTTTGTTAGATTCTCAAAGGAGCGCCCACCTTAGTCAAGGTTGGAGCCCTTGTCCAAGGACACAGGGAGGAGGCTGGTGGCCCACCCGGTGGGGGGAGGGGGCTCTCTGCACCCGCGGGAGCTGCGATGGGCCCGAGCGCCAGGCTGAGTCCGCAGGGGATTTTCCGTCCTTTCCTCACCTCGCCCTTTGTCACGGGGCTGAGGCCAGACCCGAACGTGAGCTCTGCAGACAGCCGCAGCCCTACTCACCTCTGCAGACAGCCACACCCCTACTCACCTCTGCAGACAGCTCTTTAAACGTGTCCCAGCGTCTCTGAGGGGAGATCTGAGGGGAGGGGAGACGCTTATGTCGTGTGGACACGAACTGGGGACGTGTCAGAAGGGGTGGGTAAGCTTCTCCCCTCAGAAAGGTGGTGAAAATAGGGTAATTTCCCCGGTTTAGAAGACAAGATGGGAATTTGAAAGGTTTGTCATCCGCGAGAAAGACCGTTTGGCCAAAGACCCACAAAGTATGCATCCCGCACAGGCGGCATCTCCCCCTGTCCCACCGCCCGTCTGCTTCTTGCCCCGCTCCCCTGCCCCAGAAGGGAGTAGAGAGTGGGGCTGCTGGTGGGGTGGAGACAGAGACGGGGACAGAGAGACAGACACGGGGATAGAGACCGGTGGACGGCCCCTCCCTGAAGCAGCCTGGGACGTCCTGCACGGGAAATTGGGAGCCCTTGCGGCGTCTCCGTCCATTCCGCACACGAAGTGATCTTGTCCACCGTGGTCTGTGTCCCGCGAGGGGGTCGTGCACCGCGGGGTCGTGCACCGCTACGTCCTGGAATGACCTCGAGAAGCGGGCCATCCACTCGCAGCTCACCGTCGGGGCAGCTTCACTGACATCCCTGGGCCTCTTTTGTTTTGCTGGTGGGTTTACCCCCAGGTGCCCCTGCTTGGGCCCGGTTTTCCACCTCCCAGACCAGACTCGGGAGGCCGGCCGGCGCCGTGCGGGAGGACATGGGGCAGAAGTTCACGCACCGGGGTGACCCTGAGAATAAGGCCCTGCATGGTCCGCTTCAGAGGTGAGAAGCCTCGGGAACTTAGCTGCTCCAACGCAGCATGGGAGGAATTGTCTTTATCAAGAGAGGGAGTGTTGCTCACTATTCTTTCCTTGTTTTCCTTTTAAGTTTATCTATGTTGAGAGAGGGAGAGAGCAAGCCCAGCCGGGGAGGGGCCGAGAGACAGGGAAGCAGAGAGTCCCAGGTAGGCCCCATATTATCAGTGCAGAGCCTGACAAGGCCTCGATCTCAGGACCGTGAGATCATGACCTGAGCCAAGATCAAGAGCCAGACCTCAACCAGCTGAGCCCCCGAGACGCCCCCGTGTTAACTGTTTGCTTGTCACAGAGCCTACGAGCTTCTGTGTTGGTTTTAAGCATTAGCATTGAAGACACAAAGTGAGGCAGGCACATGTGTGTCTCGGCTCAGGCCGCGTAACAAAACGCCCCAGGCCAGGCGGCTTAGACAGCAGACAGTCCGAGATCAAGGAGCTGGCACGCCTTTCTGGTGAGGGCCTCTTCCTGGCCTGCAGACGGCTGCTCTCTCACTGCGTCCTCACCCGGCCTTTGCTCATGTGCTCAGAGAGAGACAGAACGCAGGTGATCCGTCTCCAGATATGATGACACAGTGGGGGTGGGGTTAGGACCTGCATATGTGGGTCTGGGGGAGACACCGTTCAGTGTGTGATAGCAGCACCCTGTGGGAGCCGCACTGTTTAGGTTGCAAGTGTTCAAGCAGATTGGAATATCCGGGAGAGGGGTTTGGGAAAGCACATTAAGTTTGCTGTGTTCTATCAAATATATAGAAATAAACCTTCCACAAAATCTGGAAAAAAAAATAAGATCAGTATTTAGTGGGGATGGGTTCTTTCTTTAAAATTGGGGAACAGAGTTCTGCAATTGGGCCATCATTCGCTAGAACAGCCCCCGGATTCCGGCACACGATTAGCTCTGAGGTTGTCCGTATTTGCCTGTTTTTCTCTCTGCTGCCCCCGTCCCCGGCGCAGGTGGCTGGCAGGAGAGTGGCCGTGGGTACAGGGACAGGGCTGTGAGGTATTGTTTGGGGTTTTGTATTATAATCCAAACACACAGCGTCTGGCTCGTGGATGGGACAGATGTCACGGTACTTGGCACATAACTGGATTGGACGCGCCTGCTGGGCCACCGGGCCATGATCAGGCTGCTCTAGTAAACGGAATTGCGTTCGGGGATTTCTACTCCGTCCTGAGCAGGATGGCATTTTACCTTTGGCGGCACTGGAGACTGAGGGCTGGAAACAACCCGCCTCCCAGGTTAGGGTGGTGGGGACGCGCCGGGCCCCTGTGGCTGTGACGGACGCACACACCGGCAGCTGCGCGGGTGGGCTGGCGGGCGGGACGCGCTCCCGACCCCTCCCTGCCTCTTCCTGTGCCAGGCCTTTTCCCATCACGGCCTCGCTGTCCTTCATTAAATATTTGTTTACGTGGTTGTAGCATCGAGCAGAAGTGGTCCTAACGCATGACTCATCTTTGGATCAGGAGTACAGTGGCCTCACTCAGGGAGCCCCAGACATCTTCCCTCGCGTTGCTGACAGCGCAGGCGGAGTGGTCCCCACCTGGAGGAGAGACCCTGAATGTTTGCGATGCCGCCTGAAGCCACCGGCCCGGGGGACTTCCTCCGCCTCACGCGCTGTCCTTCCCCAAACCCTGTGCGCAGATGAGGTCCAGAAGCTCTCCAGCTCGTGTTTTGGGAACTGAGTCCAAGACTGGTGAGGCAGCCAGTCCCTCCCGCACACCTGCTCCAAGCCCGGGGCGGGGGGCGGGGGGGCTTGACTGCTGTCCCCGTCCCTGCACAGACCCGCCGGCCGCCTCACCAGCGTTGCGTAATCTCCCTCCAGAGGAAAGAGGATTTCCTACAGCCTATTTTCAGCAAAGGATTAGGGACAATGAAGTTCTGCCGTTAGGACGGCATCTAGATTTTTGTGTGATTTCTCAAGAAGCCCTAGGAAACAACCCTCCACAACACGTGGCACTATTGAAAATTATTACGTGGAATAAAATCATGGAAGGATCATTGGTATGGGAGACACAGGATTTGAGAGTAAATCAGACTAGGTTTACAAAACGCCTGAAAACAACAGACCACACGCATATGGAAGGATTTGAGTAACCTTCCCTCGTTAGTGCGTGTGGAGTTTAGATTCAGATGAGTATGGACAAGCCATCTGAAGGTTGGCGGCCGTGCGGCATGCACCTTTTTCCTTGGTAACGTCCAACGTGGATGAAAACCTGGAAACCCCGTGTGCGTGAGGAGAGCCGAGTGGTCGTCACAAGGCTGGCCCTTCGTCCTCGCATGCGATGTCCCCTCACGCACTTGCACGTCTCTAGTGTAAAGTGGGGATGAGATATGCGAGCTCATGGCGCTGAGAAAACTACGGGGCAAACCCAGTCAGATTCTTGGGAAGCGTGTGGCGTCCTCGGCACATACGTCCATCGGGTGCGTAGTGAGCGCCTGCTGGATGCACCGGGGCTTCGGTGGGGGGCACAGCGTGCAGGCCGACAGATGACGGAGAGTGAGCGGGTAGCTTGCTGGGCGCCCGGAACGGCCACGGAGCAGCGTGAGGCACAGCAGGGCGCCGGGCCGGGCCGGCGGTGCAGGAGCGGCCGCCCGTGAGGGTGAGCGTGGCGTGTCCTCAAGGGGCCGCGGATGGAGGCCACGGGGGGCCCGATTCACACTCTCAGTAGGGGCGTATGGCGCTGCCTGAAGCGCAGACTAGGTTATATGTGTTGCTTTTGATGAAGTGTTAAGTTTGTTTTAAAAATCATACGGCCAAGCGGGGAAAATGTCACACAACAGGCAAAGTCGGCTGGTCTTTAACGGTATGAGGAAGTATCGCTTTGTTGGACAAACATACAATAGATTAGTTTACGGGCAATTTTTTCATTGTAGTAAAACTTACATAATATAAAATTTATCTTTTTACCCACTTTCAGGCTCACTCACATTTCCGTCTCGCGCAGCCACCACCACCAGCGGCTCCAGAACCATCTTGTCATCCCGACGGGAACTGATTCATGGGCCGTTTCGAGTAGTTTGTTGTGTTTGACAGCGTGTGTGGTGCTGGTTTGGAAACACATATTGTTAATCAGTGAGAAGGACCTCAACAGGGTCCCGGGGATAGTTGACTGAAACTTGAGCTCTCATTAAATTTTAATGCAAAATGTATCCAAGTGGGAGGTGTTTTATTCTTTTAGATAATTTGTGACGGGGACTTTACTGAAACTTAAGTACTTGAACACGAGGTTTCATCTGAGGTTCTTTTGCTTGATCTGTGCTTGTCCGCAAGCGTCGGCCGTGGTGATGATGGCTCCGGAAAAGAGCACCTGGTGCGCGTCCTACAAAAGTGATCTTCCTCGAGGCAGAATTTCTTCCTTTTTTTATTTTAGTGTTTATTTATTTTTGAGAGAGAGAGAGCAGGGATGGGGCAGAGAGAGAAAGGAAGAGAGAGATTCCCGAGCAGGCTTCGTGCTGTCAGCACAGAGCCCGACGTGGGGCTCAAACCCACGAACCATGAGATCATGACCTGAGCCGAAATCAAGAGTCAGATGCTTAACAGACCAAGCCCCCCAAGAGCCCCCCTGAGACAGAATTTCATAAAAGTGATGTCCACACGGCAGTGCACTCAGAGCGAACAGCGCTTCATAACAAGTTTGTTTGCCGATTAGGGAGTCACGTGGCTTTTCCCTAAGTGCATTTGTAAGAAGTGGGACTTAAAAGCATGTTATGGATGTTTCCTTCCAGAAGCTCCCTTCTGCTAATCGTTTGGTTTCACTCCGTTGTCCATTTTCAGTGAATCTATAACATGTTCTTTTACTATCCTACATATTATTAAGAAATAGATTAAATTTAAAATGATAGGTGAGAATGTCTTCTCTAAAATGGCCAATTCCGTGAGAAGTGATTTTCTATTGTTTCTACCAAAGGTGCTATGAGATTATTTTATCCTTAAATTGGAGTGATTCTTTGATTTCATAAATTGCTTTGTTGCTTTTTAGACAATAACCTGGCACCAAAAGCTACAGGTCCCCGAGTACTAAGGTACTTGATTTAGGAACAAGAAACTTAGCTGTAAAACTGAGCGATTATATCGCAAATACTGTGTCTCGTTAAATACCCGGCTGTGCGGTGAGTTGGCCAGATGCCTTCTGGCAGGTAACCCTTGGAGTTGATGGAAGAGCAAAAAGTAAAAATAGAAAATTAAAGGCTTTTTCTTTGGACTCTCATATTTTAGTTCATTGCAAAATGGGTTGAGGGGCTCCTGGGGGGCTCCGTCAGTTGAGCGTCTGGCTCTTGACTTCAGCTCAGGTCATGATCTCACGGTTTGTGGGTTCAGTCCCTGCATCGCACTCTTTGCTGATGGTGCAGAGCCTGCTTGGGGCTTGCGCTCTCTCGGTATCTCCCTGCTGTTGCGCCTACTCTCTGCCCCCCCCCCCCCGCACACGTGTGCACACACTCTCTCTGAAAAGAAAAAAACTTAAAAAAATGGGTTGGCATTGGTTTTTATCAGTTTATTACCCTTGCAGATTCAGAGCTGTGCCTCATCTGACGGTTGGTGTCTTGACCTCCTCCCTGGGGTGTGGTCTGTCCCGCGAGGCTGGCCCGTGGCACGGGCTGTCCGGTTTTGTCCCCTCCCTGCCACAGACAGCCTGCGCAGCTGCTGTCACATCTCTCCTGCCTGCACTGTGAGCTCGAGGCTGGGGTTTCTGTCAGAACTCAGGGTCCTGAGCACCAAATTCCATGTGGTTTTGTTCCTCAGCGGGCTGGCGGGGGCCGGGCTCCAGCGCGGCCCCTTGGAGGCGTCCGGGTGCCGGATCTCAGGGTGCAGATGCAGGGGGGTGCACCTGTCCCTGCGGCCCCCAGACAGCAGCCTGGCCCTCTGCCCGCCCGTCCCTGGGAACCCTGGTCCAGGCGAGAACGAGGGCGCGCGTGGGGCCTGGCCTGCGTGTTCTCGCTCAGCTCCCACGTGTCCACGTACGTGTCGTGTGGCGGGCCAGGGGCCGGAATGTGCTGTCGGTGACAGTTTCTCCAGGTTTTCGGGACTGTCTCTTTGCAGGCGTGCAGGCATGACGCAGAGGTTAGGGCTCTGGCACTGCAGGCACCTCGTAGCCATGGTCTCCTTATGTTGCCGTGTGGCTCTAACCCATGTTTGCTTCCAGATTCGGGCCAGTCTGCAGCTTGAGGGCCACCCCCAGGGCCTGGCAGCCGCCCGCGGCTCGCCGATGGATGGGAGCCAGCGCCACAGTGTTGCGCTAGGCTTGACAGCAGGGAGGACCGGAGGGCAGGACCCTGCGGGGGCGTGACCCTGCGTGGGGGGGCGGGGTGTGGCCTCCCTGGCTCTGACACCCTGGCTTCGCATTCCGTGTCCTCTGCAGGTGGGAGCGCCTGGTAATAACGGGGCAGGTGAAGCAGGTCCCCTACAGGTGGCTGGCGGGCAGGTGGGGAAGACCGGTGCCGACGTTTGGCAAATACTGAAAGTAACAAACCCATTTAAAACCGGTGATGGGACAAGTCACAGAGCCCCGCCGCTCTTCCCCGCTGTCCCCAAGGCTCCTGGGAGGGGACAAGGACACATGTCTTCCTGTGGTTCCGCCTCCTGTCTTCCCACAAACCTGGTGGCGATTAGGAATTAGCAGCGGTGGCTCAGGGGCAGTGGTTGGGCCGAGGGCAGTCAGGGTCAGGACGACGGCGCTGGGGACAGAGGTCACTCGTGGGGGTGAAATCACAGCTCGGCACATTTTGTTCTTGGGGGAAGGAGAAGGGTGACCCGACAAGTGGCTGTCCCCGCGTGCCAGGCGCCGGGGCCCAAGGACACAGACGCGGGCAACGTGGGGCATCGGTGCTTCCGTCTGGTGCCCCTTCCCTTCCCGGCGCCCGAGCCCTGCCCCTGCTGCCGTCTGCGGCCCCCGGCCTCTGGCTCGCGGGTGCGGCTTGCACCGGGCGCCGTGAGGAGGGCAGGATCAGGCAGCCTCACCCCAAGCTCCCCGTGCTCTTCGTGAGCGAGAGACGCTGTCTTTCCAGTTGTGTCATAATCGAGTATTCGCCATAAAACTGTGTGGTTGAAAAAGGGACTTGAAGTAGGGAGAAATTGCCCTCCGTCATTTGCTCAAAATAAAAACTCCGAGGGCAGGATCCTGACGCAGGTGAGATGGAAGGAGAGGACGAGGAAGGGCCCCCGAACCCGCCCGCCGACCGGTGCGGTGTGACCTCGTGCTTTCGGGTGACAGGTTTTGCTTTCGGTTTTGAAGTCCGAGCTTTCCTGAATTCCAGACGTGTGTCCCCTGGAAAACGGAGCCTCCGGGAACTGGGGGGGTGAGGGGGGTGAGGCCAGATTCCGATCGATGGGAGCAGATGGGGAGGGGGGAGCAGCAGGTGACACAGGCGGAGGGGTCATCGGCCCAGCCAGGCATGGGGGGCGTGGGGGGCGTGGGGGCCGCACGGCCTGGGAGACACGCGAGGCGGCCGCCGGGCGCTTGAACCACGACTGTCACGTGCTCCTGTGCCCGCCTGCTTCTGCTGTCTCCTCCCTCCCCGGGCCTGGAGCTACACTCTTCCCGAAGGTGCTGCGGCTTCTGCTTCCCAGGCGGGGGGGTGAGGGGGGCCAGGGTCCCCACAGGTAAAGAGCAACCTCATTACGTCCCGCCCCCTGGAGGCCCTGCTTCCTGCAGAGGTGGCTGAACTGCTGGGTTCATGGTTGGGTTTGGCCGGGATTGGCTGGTTTTCTGCAGCCCTCCTGTGTCCAGGTGGGTGTCCTTTAGACGCCCCTGGTGACAGGCAGGCCCAGGGCAGGGTGTCCCCCCGCGTGACCCCCGCAAGAGCCTTCGTCAGGAAGCTCAGGCAGTTTCCCGTTTGGCCAGTCCCAAGTGCGGGGGGGGTGGTAAGCAGGTGCCCAGAGCAGCCCTTTCCTTATGGCTGGAGGGGCCCCCGCTGTGAACTGCCGGTCGCACGCCCCAGACCTCTTCCCGGGGCCCCTTCCACGGACCAGCCTGGTGTCCCTCGGAGGCGAAGCACCAGTTTCTGACGGGGTGCTCTCCGGCTGGAGCGGAGCCAGCGTGCCGCCTCCTCTCCTGTCCTCGGGCAGAGCGGCGGGCACTGCCAGGCTGCGGGGGCCCCTGTCGAGCGCACCCCCGCGGGGGAGGGGCCTCAGAGGTCGCTGTGTTTCTGGCAGTTGCCCCTGGACCTCGGTGCCCCAGGAGGCCTGGCCCTGGCCTGTTTGGATGTTGGAAGGAGACACGTTCGGCTACTGTGAGCAGATGCTTCGAAGTTTGGGGCAAGTTCAGCTGAAACTCAGTGAGGAGGTGACGGCTGCGGGCCGTCGGCCTCCGAGTTCTGGGCGGGGTGTGACAGTTCACAGAGCTGTGGAGTTTTGTGAAATGAAGTCATTTAAAAAAATTTCCACGGATCTTGCGGGTGTAGGAAGTTGTGTTGTTGACCATACTTAAATCAAAGGAATCCGTGCGCACGTAGGACGGTTTGGGGTTCCCGAGGGGTCGTGGTGTCCATCTTTTGCAAAAAGATCTCAGTGGGATTTTAGTATTTGTTTAGCGCTGGGGCCTCTCAGCCCTCAGTCTTCAGGCAGAATGGAAAGTTCCTTCCCGCTTACTGTGTGGGAAGGTCACATCCTGGCCGTCTCCTCTTTTGCTGATGGCTAACTGTTGATATAAGGGTGGAATGAAACCAGATAGAGTTGGGTGTCCCCGGCTGAGGAATACAGTGGGGAGGCGAGGCGGCGGCCGGTGCGGCCGGAGGGAGGCGGGGTGTGCGGGGTCATCGCTCCCCTCTCCCCTGCTCTTGTCTTCCAAACCCCACTTTCTGGTCTCCCCTCATAGGCCAGCTCTCCCCTGCCTTGTCCAGCCCTCGCCTCCCTGTTCGTTAGGGAGCATTTTCTGGGTTCGGAGGCCTGATGACACCGTGACACCCGATGGGGGACACTTTCGTGTCACCCAGAAAACATGCCTGTGGTGCTTTTCCCAGGCTAATTGATGCAGTGGACATAGCCCCAAGGGGCGCCCCCAACCCCCCCCTCCACTCGCTAGGAGGGGGCTGGGCGGGGTCACAGGAAGAAGGGGTCAGTGGCGGGGCCCTGGCCTGGCCGCTCTGCGGGGAGGTCACGCTTCCAGCCCCACATCCCGTGCTTACTTGGTGTGCTTCTGTGATGCAGCACGTGTTCTGTGATGTGGCTTTGACAGAGACCCAGCAGGTGAGATGCCGCTGGCCGCTGGACGGTGGACGGTGGCCAGCTCCCCCCGAAGCTGTTGGTCCCCGGGTTCCCGGCGGGGCGGTGGGATAATATGCAGTTTTATTGTGGTAAAACGTACATAAGCTAACACCAACTTAGCCATTTCGTGAGCTAAGAACCAGAGGCATTGGGCACACTCCCGTTACGGAGCGGCGGCGGCACCCTCCATCTCGGGGACTTGTCAGCTTGCACACGGAGCCTCTGTCCCCGTTAAACACCGGCCCCCCAGCCCCCGCCAGGCTCGTGTCTGTTTTCTGTGTCCATGATTTTGACCAGTTCGAGCGCACCACGTGAGCAGAGTCCCACAGCGTCCAGCCCTCCGTGACTGGCTCATTTCACTCGGCGTGGCGGCCTCAGAGGCCATCCATGTAGCCGAATTTGCAGAATCCGTGTCAGGATGTCCCTTTGTGAAGCTGAAGAACCGAGTGTCACACGTCTCATTTATCTGTGTCTCATCAATGCAGCGGTTTTTATGGCCCGAACCTCCCTACGGGGCCCGTGCCCTCAAGCTGCCTGCAGCGCCAGAAAGAGCCAGTGGGCGTGTCCGCGGTGAATCTGCGACACAGGTGTGCCCCCGGCGCCGTCGGCCCCATGTCGCCGGCCGCGTCCCTCCACACCTGGGCCCAGCGCTGGCACGCCTCTTCCCGCACTTTACCGAGTCGCCCTTCCTCGGGGTCTTGCTCCAGTGCAGCCTTAGTCCAGCCGCTCAGCGCACATGGCTGCCTCGCGGCTCTTGGTTTGCACCCAGTAGGCTCCCTGCTGTTGTGTGCGTATTCCTTAGTGACTGGACCGGTGCCCCGGGGGCCTGGGGACCCCGACTTCCCTTCTGGCTGTGGCTCCTGGCCCCCGAGGCTTGGGCAGGATGTGAAAGCACCTCTTCCTTAGGATCCTGTTCTTTTCCTCCTCCACAGAGAAACAGTCTGCGTGGGGGGAAAAGCTACGTGTGTCCAGGCTTGGGGTGTGCTCCCTGGCAGCCTCAGGGTGGGCGGAGTCCTGGGGGAGGCCCCTGAACTGCTCCTTTGCACTGTGAATTTGGGGAGACTGTGCAGACCCTTTAGAATTCTGGCCGGAAGTCCTTGTGGCAATTTCTGCTTTATGAGCCTGGTTCTCCAGCCTCCCGGGGATGCCAAGTGCTGCTCGCTGGGCCCAGCTGCTCCCTGGACCCACTGCTCCCTGGACCCACTGCTCGCTGGACCCGGCTGCTCCCTGGACCCACTGCTCGCTGGACCCACTGCTCACTGGACCCGGCTGCTCCCTGAGCCCGGGTTCTCCCTGGACCTAGCTGCTCCCTGGATGTGGCTACTCCCCTGAGCCAGGTTACTCCCTGGGCCCAGCTTCTCCCTGGACACTGCTCCCTGGATTCAGCTGCTCCCTGGACCCGGCTGCTCCCTGGACCCACTGCTCCCTGGGCCCGGCTGCTCCCTGGACCCAGCGGCTCCCCTGAGCCCAGCTACTCCCTGGGCCTGGCTGTCCTGCTTTGAGCAGCACACCTGGTGATGGAAGCCAGTCAGCTGTGTCTTGTGCGTTCCCGGCCCACGGGAGCTATGGGCATGCTAACCTGGTGGTCAAGATTTCCACGCAGGCATCGTGGGCTTGGGGGCCTGGGCAGGGATATAGGAGTGTTCTGAGAATGATGGAGTGGAGGTTTTCTGCTGGGAATTCTGTGAATAAGGACTGAGAACCACAAGCAGAGATTATTCTACCTGGAGAAGAAATGTTTTCTTTTTTCAAGTATAAAGAATTGAATGATCAGGGCAAAATGGAACATGAAAATATGATCTCCTTTATTTGCGATAAAAGGCTCGTAAAGGAGGCGCACAAACAGGTCACAGCTAATGTCTTTTTCTCCCGAATCACATCCGACCTGTCTGGCCACTTGTATTTCCGAAGGCGCAGGTGCAGTCCGGGATGCGTGCCCTCTCGTCATGCCATGCTTCGTTAGGTCCGCGCGTGGGGCTCTGCGGAAAACACAGCTTCAAAAAGAAACGCTTTTCCCATTTTCCCTGGGTGGAGAGTAAATAGCCCAGGAGTCTTGTGGCTCGTGGCTCTGGTGCTTCCACTGGGTGGACAACCTTTATGTGAGTGTAGTTTGCAAACACTGCTGTTAAGTTTACAGGTTTGGGGTTTCGTCTGTTAATTCATTTTCAGTTTCTCTCACTGCTTTCAATGGCAGACGTGCGTGATAACTTCCCATCTGGAGATTCTGACCTCATTAAATAAGGGGAGGGGACGGAACAGTACCTCCTGCGTGATGCCACCCCGAGGAATTTCAAATCGACACGTTTGCTCCACGGCGGCTGCCCTGGTGGCCAGGCCTGTCCCCGGCCGGCTCACCGCCCCACGGTCCCTGCTCGGCTTTGCGTCAGCTTGTCGCTCTTGCCTCCGGAAAAAGGCGTAAAAGCAACATGTTCTGTTAAGTCATTTGCATTTTTTTGGTAGATTTAACAATTTCAAATTTATTTCGCCTGTGCCATTCATTCTACTTTTGTTTGTGCTCATAAAATGTGATTTGTTAGACACAAACCAACGCTTCTGGTCAGCGATCCTAGGACTTGACAGGTGTTCCGGAGAACTCCAAGTGCCATTTGTAATCTGGGTGTATCCAGTGGGGATACACTGTTGTGTTGGGTGGGGGGAGGGGCAGACGGAGGGTCAGCGCTTCTGGGTTGGGACCCCTCTGCCCCTCTGTTCAGGTTCTTATAACCACCCTACTAAGTGCTAACTCAAGACCCTGCTCCCTGGGCTTTGAGTTAGCACTTAGCGGTCTAGAGCAGGGCCCGCTAGAGGCTGGTCTTTTACGGTAGACTATCAGGGGACCAGGAGGCCTTAACATTTGGTTTTAACAGAACAAAAGACAGCTCGATCACAGCCTGCACCTGTCTGAGGTGCAGTGATCTTTGCCTGTGGCTGACTCTTATGTGAGCCAATTGTCAGGGCCGCGGGCGGCAGCCGCCTGTGTCCATTTCAAGCAGGGTTAGGTAGTTTTATGATCATGGGCCTTGGGTATATAAACGGTTTCAGAGAAGCAATAAAAATGCAAATAAATATATAATGTTACCCCTTATTGTTTCCTTATGTGATTTTCTTATTTATGACTTTGTTGTGAAACAGCATTAAAATCTAAGCTTGGCCAACCTGGATGTTGTGGGAGGAATCCCATGCACCAGTGTATCCTGACGCGGAGTAAATATTTCCATTCCATCTGCGGGAACTCGCCCCAGGAGATCACAGGCCAGGGGTGCAAAGGTGCGAAAGCCCCGGGATTTCCTGGGATTGGGGTGCAGTGGTGCTGACTGCAGTATTGTTCACTGTTACCCTGAGAGCACCTCAAGTCTCCGTCGCGGGAGAACGATGAAGCCCTTCTCTGAAAGTTCGTGCGCTGGGACACCTCGTCCTCTCACACGGAGGCGTCGAGTGTGGGCTACTGGTGCAGGGTGGGGTCTGTACTGTGTGGGGTGGGAAGGCCTATCACAGGCCGGATGCCTAACGTGACCTCACTGTGATTCCTAGGCCTCTGTTTGGAGTCACGTAAAAATGTACAGGAAAAATCTGGAAAAACATACAAAAACGTTAGTCACGATTGTGGCTCGCTGGCATTTTCATCTCCGTTCTGGTTTGTGCTAAAGGTTTTACATGGATCATGTTCTACTTTTGTAAGCAGAGAAGAGAGCTTTTAGTGTGAAAGCGACTCGCGCAGCTCAGACCATCACCACTGTCATTCTGGGGGCAGCCCCTGGGCAGATCCGAGGTGCTGACCGCATCTGATGGAGCTGAGCTCAGGGGCTCCAGACCCGGCTCCCGGACTCCCCGATGTTAGCCCTCCACACGGCCGCCAGCCCCGCTCAGTGGTGCAGTCCCGTCCGTCCGGTGCAGACCCCGCCCCCAACACCGAGACTACTTTTATTTATTATATATACATACACGTATATGCGTGCACACGCACACATATTAATGTTTATTCAGTTTTGAGAGACATAGAGTGCAAGCAGGGGAGGGGCAGAGAGAGAGGGAGACACAGAATCTGAAGCAGCTCCAGGCTCCGAGCTGTCAGCACGGAGCCTGATGTGGGGCTCAAACTCACCAACTGTGAGATCGTGACCTGAGGCGAAGCTGGATGCTTAACCCACTGAGCCCCCCAGGCGCCCCTCACCAAGATCACCTTTAAAAGCACCGCACGGGTGAACGGAAAGAAAGGAGGTTGGATGGAGATGAGCTTGTGGGCTGAGGACAGCAGCTGGCTCGTCCCCTGGGGCTTTGGACTCGCTAGGGGAGGGCTTCCCTGGAGAGCAGGGCTGGGGGGGGCCCCGTGCCCCGGGGGCCACCGCACAGTCACTGTCTGGAAACAGGAGAACAGTTTTCCGTGCTCTTGGACTTGGAGTTGAGGGCCGGGGAGGGCCGGGGGTGAGCAGGGGGAGGGGCTCTGCCCGGGGAAAGTGTAAGCCGATGCCCTGGACGCACCCGGGCCGCCTCCTGTGCCCTCATCTCCAGGCCCCCCGGGTTGTGTTGCTTGAGGAGTGTGCATGGGACCGAGACCAGGGGGAGAGGCAGCGGGGAGGGGCGGGGCACGAGGGGTCAGGGGGAGGCCCACCAGATGGAGGCTGGGAGTTAGAGTCATTTCAGGCCAAACGCCCTGCAGCGGTTTGGCCCCAAAGTCTGGAATTGTTAGAAATGCCGAGGCGGCTGACGCTGGCCTACCCCCGAGTTCCGGCCCCTGGCCAGCCCGTGCCCCCCACAAGTATTGGGGGCCGGTGCCTCTGTGCAGCCCCCACCCAGAGGCTGCCAGGTCCCCGGGATTCTGGGAGAGTCACAGTTACACATCCTTCTTAGCATCGTGTGGGGACCTCATTTACTGTAATGCCTGCATGCCAGCACGTGGATGGTCCCATTTTTCGGATGAGGAAGATGAGACTGAACCTGGGCTGTGCCTCCGAACTCACCTGTGTGGGTTCGTGGCGGAGCCTGTCCTGACACCACGTCCTCACGGTTGGTGCAAGCCTGCCCCCCAGGGTCGCCTCCGCCACGGACGCCAGCTCTGAATCTGGGGTTCCCGTGAGCCCCCAGTTCTTACATTTCTTAGAACTCCCATAACCCCCTGAAAGCGCAGCCCGGGCAGTTCTGGTTCTGTTATAAAGAACACGGCGCAGCTCAGCCTGATGGATGTGAGCGCAGGGGGTGGGGGCCTGGGGGGAGCCAGCTCCCTGCCCTCCCCTCCCTGCTCAGACACGTCCACCTGCAAATGTCCCCCTTCCTGCCGGCCCTCTGCTCGCCTCAGAGGGATGAGGGGGCCATCCTGTGACCAGTGTGTGGCCAGCCCCTCCCTCAAGGCTGCCCAGGGGGCCACCGGGGTCACCCGGGGAGGCGGTGACCGTGTTGACGGTGTCCCATACTCTCCCTTCCCACCAGCCTCCGCCAGCCCCCCTCCCTCTCACAGACCCGCCTTCTCGGGCAGCGTAAGCGTCCTGGCCCCTCCACCATCTCGTGCAGCCTCTCCCTGCTGTTTTTCCTTACTCAGTGCCCTTTCCGTGCCCCTCACGCTCCAGCCTGAGCTGGCCAGCTGCGTCTACGTGGGCCTCTGTTGCCCTGCTGTTTCTGCAGAGGAGGGGCGGGCCGGGGCGTGGGGAGGAAGCAGGTGGACGCGGGGCGTGAGGCCCCCCCGCAGAGGAGCGGCGGGCCGGGGCGTGGGGACGAAGCAGACAGGACTCAGGGTGTGAATTAGGTTCTGGACCCAAGTCCCTGCCCACCCAGGCGCTCCCCAGGCACCAGCAGGGCATCTGAGAATTACGCCAATCCCACCGCTGCCTGCAGGAGGCAGCATGGGCTCCCACAGGCTGTGGGCTCAGCCCCCGCCCCTCCTCACAGCCGCGGGGTGTCCCCTGACCTCGGCCTTGGGTTCCATTAATTTGCTGCAGAGGCTCACAGATCTCAGAAGTGTGTAATGTGTCACCAGCTTATTATCAAAGTGCAGAGAGTCCGGGAGCCAGCAGACGGGGGAGGGGCACAGGGGGAGGGGTGGGGGAGGGGCAGAGCGTCCGCGCCCCAGCTCCCCACTGTCCCCCGTCCCCGCCTGTCCTCCGACCCCGGAGCTGGAGCCAGCCCTGGGTTTCCTGGACGCTTCCTCCTGTAAAGGTGAATGATTCCGACTGATCACGGCCTTGGCCTTGGGCAGCCGGCCCCGCCCTGGAGGGCCCCCCCCCACTGCCCTGGAGGCCCCTCCCTCTAGGGGCCGGGCTGCTTCCCTTTCCAGAATCACCTCACAGACGTAAGTCAGGACACCTTTACTGCTCTTGAAATTTGGGAAATTCCGAGAGTTTCAGGAGCTGTGCCAGGGCTGGGTGAAGGCCAGATGCGCGTGTCTTATGAGGAATCAGAGCGTCGCGCGCGGCAGAGCGAGCACCCCGGGCAGGTGCAGAGTGTGCTTGTGGCCTGAGGTCAGGAGAGTCCCGTCGCCGGGGCACTTGCCGGACTGGGGAGCCTCGTGGGTGGCAGTGCCCCAGGTCTGCTGTCCGGAGTGTGCGCGGCTCGGGTGGCGCTTGATGGGCGGAGGGTGAGGACTGGGGTGGCGGTGGCTGGGACCCCGCGCAGCCCCTGCAGCTGTGGTTGGCCAGGTCTCAAGGGTCCCGGGGCCTCCCCGCTCACCTTCACGTGACCCAAGGGATCTTCCTGCTTGTGCTGTCAGTACAGGGGGTGCCTGAGGTCCCCCTGAAAAGAAGGGAGCAGGGGGGAAGTCACTGTGGAGGGAGGGGACTAGGACCCCGCTTGAGGAGGGCGGCACACTCCTGACTCTGGTCGCACACTCAAGCGTCAGGTCCGCTGTGTCCTCCTCCCTGTTCCTGGGAACCGAGTGATAGGGGTGGAGGGCAGAACCACGTCCCAGGAGATTAGACCCAGGCCGGACCCTGGAGCCGCGTACAGGTGCGGGGTGCCCGGGGTTACGGGGGGCCGGGGGGCCATAGACGGGATTACAGAGGGGCTGACACAGGGTTTATGGACAGGCTCCACGGGTGGGCTCATATGGGGGCCCCAGAGGGGGACTCAGGCTAGTGTACCTTTTATTCAGAGGCTGGAAATTTAAAATGTTTCTAAAATAAGCTCCAGTTACTGTAGAAGAGCAGGAAAACCTTATGTACAATTTTAAGAATGAGCAGATTAAAAAGAAACCCCGTGTGGTGGTGGGTGACCTCGGGCCCTGCTCTTCCTTAGCATTTGGCAGAGGAGGAGGTGCTGGTGCCCGAGCCTCCATTCTGTGGGCACGTCCACATCCACCTTTAGTTTCAATCCTGTTTTCGTGCAGAAGCTGAGGCGATAGACATCTTGTTTACTAGGTATTTACATAAAGATTTTTGTGCTGTTTTCTTCTAAAAGTACATTTTGTTCTGATGGAGCGTCGAAGCACAATGACATATTCTGTGAAGAATTAATTTTTTTAACATTTATTTTTGAGAGAAAGAGAGACAGAGGTGTGAGTGGGGGAGGGGCAGAGAGAGAGGGGGACACGGAATCCGAAACAGGCTCCAGGCTCTGAGCTGTCAGCACAGAGCCCGACGCGGGGCTTGACCCCACGAACCGTGAGATCATGACCTGAGCCACCCAGGTGCCCCATTGTTTATTTTAATAAGAATATGTGTGCACACAGGGGGCAAAGGGCAAAGAGAGAGAGAGCAGGGGAGGGGCAGAGAGAGAGAGAGAGAGAGAGAGAGAGAGAATCCCAAGCGGGCTCAGTGCAGAGATTGACATGAGGCTCAAACTCACGAACCGTAAGATCATGATCTTAACAAAACCAAGAGTTGGAAACCTAACTGAGCCCCCCAGGCTCCCCTTTGGTTTTTATTTCTAATCTGCAAACTAAAGCAGTGACTCTGAGCAGAGGGTGGGTGTCAGGCGCCAGGTCGGTCTCCGCGCCGCCCGTGGTCCCGCCTCACGCAGGTGGAAGGCCAGACGCTGGCTTATTGCACAAAAAGCAGACGTAGTGACGCGGCTGATGTTAGTAACGAGTGTGACCAAATGCTTCCCTCCGTGACGTCCTGTTTTCAGAGTGGGCCCAGTGTGAATGCGCCTCTTTGCAGGGACACCGCGGGTGCGCTGACCGCACCCGTCCCCCGCGCCCTGCACGTCTCGCCGTGTGCCCATCGTCCGCGCGCCGCGTCTCAGAGCGTCCCTCTCATAGAACGGCCTTCCTCGAGCTGCAGCTCCGGGAGTCGAGCGTGATTTTAGATGTGCCTCGGTTTCTAGAAAACGGTGTAGGAAGTACCGGCCGCTCTGCCGCGGAGCGAGGAGGCCCGCCCGGCCCGGGAGGGAGGCTGCTCATTAGTTCTGTCTCCTCCCAGGAAGGATTTCAAGTACTTACTGGAATTAAAAAAAGCAAAAACAAACCAGTGCGGAGCTGCAGACAACAGAAGTTCTATTCTGAGGCGTGCACTAAAAAGGCGTGTTAAGGTAGCAGTGCGAATTCCGTGTGGGCGGTTTCTAGCCCGGTAAAAAGTACATTTATGCAGGTTTTGTGTCCGCACAGCTTGACAGATCGTTGGAAATCCGTTTTAGAATCTGTGCCCCGATGGTGTGCAGCTCACAGAGGGGCGGCTGGCGCTAAACAACTAAACTATTAAGACCACCTTGTAGACCACGCCAGGTGTCGGCAGGCGTGCGGGCGGTTGAGGCTCTGACGTCGGCGCTGCCGTGGGCCGTCCGGCTGGGGCCCCCCCGGCAGCTGCTTGGCCATGTACCTAGTGAACTAGGTGCATCCGGAAATGACCCAAACGTTTGTGTGCCGTAGACGAAAACAGAAGTCACGGTGTGTTCGTGCAGCGGCAGAGGCCCGCGAACTAGAACGATGCACGGGCCCCGGGTGAGGGCAGAGCAGCCCGGCGGGGAGTCCCTGTGATACGATGCCGTTCAGGAGCGCCAGCCAGGCGCGGGGGCCACCGTGACCAACCCCTGGTAGGCGTGATGGGAGGGCCTTCTCAGGGCACAAGGGAGGGGCTGTTTCTTGAGCCAGACCTGGCACCCAGGGGAGGGCTGAGCTGCACACCTGGACAGTCACTTGTCACTGGAATGTTCACTGAGATACAGAGTAAGTCTTGTGGGGGTATCACCGAGGAACCTGCAGTGGGGACGGGGTGGGGAATGATGGGCTTCGGGGAGGGTGCAGTTCCACCAGAGTGGTGAGGCCTGCCCTCGCCTTGCTGGCGTGCGTGTAGGGCCTGAGGAGGGGAGGGAAGGTGGGCCAGGTGAGGGATGGTGCGTGCAAAGGCCCTGAGGTGGGGGCCTTGGGGGAGGCAGAGGGCTGGGGCAGCGAGTAGCCAGGAGCCACGGGCAGGGAGGTCAGGTGGGTCGGGGGGCCCCGTGTGCCTTTTATTCTGAGCAGAAGGGAAACCGTGGACGATTTTGGGAAGCGCTGGGGGGTTGGGCTTCTGTAGGAGAAACCGCTGCTTTATTGGGGAGGGTGCTTCCTGGGGCGTCCCCTGGTGTCCTGGGGAGAGACCCCTGCACCAGCTCTTTACAGCACCTCCCCACACAGCCTAGCATGAAATTTAAATGTTGTTTTAGAGTTTGTGTATTTTGAGAGAGAGAGAGAGTGAGCACACATGTGAGAGGGACAGAGAGAGAGAGAATCTTTTCTTTTTTTAAGGTTTTTTTTTTTTTGAGAAAGAGGGAGAGAGAGAGCATGCACGCACACGCACTCGTGTGGCTGGGGGAGGGGCGGGGGAGAGGGAGGGAGACACAGACTTCAACAGGCTCCTCGGTCCGCGCCCAGCCTGACGGCTCGGCGCCACGGCCCTGGGGTCGCTGTCTGAGTGGAAATCAGAGGCAGACACTTCACCGACTGAGCCGCCAGGCGCCCAAGGATGAAATGTAATGTCGATGCTTTTCCTGAAGTTTGTGGTTGTCGGAGAAGCAGACGAGGAAAAGATGCGGGTTTCACTGGTGTCTTGCGTGGGAATCGGTCTGTCTGTCGAGGGCAGAGAACCTAAAGCCCCAGGAAACCCCTGCGCGTCCACGGGACTTACCGTTCGCGGGGCAGCTGGCCGAGTACAGCTCCGGGGCGACAGTGGCCGCTGGTGGGAGGGCAGTGGGCGTGGCCGGGGGGCGGGGGGTGGTGACTGTGGCCCTCGTGGTGGGTGCTGACGGCCCTCAGGCGGTGTGGCCCGGGCCACAGCGGGTCGGGTCACTGTCAGACTCAAGGCCCCGATCTCACCCCCGACCCTCGTTCACCAGCCCCCTGCCCGGGGAGGGGGTGTCCCAGGAGCATCCAGCGGTGGGGGGCCCGCACCCAGCTCCCTGTGCCCGCAGGTGCCCCCGGTGCCCCCAGCAGAGGCCCTAGTGGGGTCCCTGCTTCAGAGGCTGAGGCCGGCGTCTGGGCTTTAATAGCTCAGCAGCCAGCCTCACCCAACCCCTTCTGCCTCGAAAAGCGGCTCCCAGCTGTCCCGGGAGGACGGGCGCCCCGTGTCTCCGTGCGCACGCAGGCCGCGCCCTGGGGTTGAGCGGCAGTGTCGGGTAAGCGACACCAGCACCCGCTTAGCCGCCAGAGAACGCACCGAGCGGAGGGGAGCAGTGCTCGCACGTGTAAAACCGCCGCTAATCACAGCACTTTACATGGAGCCTGTTATTTGCGCCTCCGTGGGCGTAACAGCAGCTCCCTTTCGTCTGAACTGCCAGAGGTGCTTTACTTTCTTCCGGCACATTCCACGTGTGGCGACGGGTGTCCCTGCGCGTGGCTGGAGGGCGTGTTCTCAGCCAGCACATCCCAGGGAACTTTTCTGGACTTTGAGCCTTGAGAATATGGTGGGTTTTCCAGCCCTTTATTGCCCTGAAGGGGCTGGGGGAGGACCCGGGGCCCTGGCGGTGCGGAGCCTCCGCGGGGGTTGGGGGCACAGGACGGTGCCCCCACCCCTCTGCCGGGCACTCAGCGTGGACACACTGGTTGTGACCCCAGAGCAGGTCCGTTGTGCTCTGTGGGTCCATTTCTTCCTCCTCCGCCCAGACGAGGGACGTCACAAGAGTGAGCCTTCACGTAGCACTGGCTCCGGCCAGCTTCTGCCGCCCGTTAGTGCCTCCTGAGACTGTTCTAGAGCCTGGTGAAGGCAGGACGCCCCTGCCCGCGCACGAGCCCCCTGCAGTCCAGGCCTCGTCCCCTCCACCGTCGCGCGGGTAAGAATACCTGAGCAGACCGCGCTTTCCTCACCCGGATCTGCCAGTGTCCGCGGGGCCGCGCGATCTCGTTGTTTGCAGTCGTGCAGCCAAGCACACGGGAGGACACACGTGTCTTGGAGACCGGCTTTCCGTTCTTTGGACGTGAGCCGGGGTGGCACTGCCCGGCCGTGTGGCGGGCCCGTGTCCGCCGCTCCCCTCCCACCGCGCACGGTGTCTGCACGCCCTCCGACACCTGTGGTTCCGGTGTTCCAGAGTGGCCGACGTGCCGGGCGCGGGGTGATGTGTCCCTGCACGCGCCCCAGTGGTTAGTGACATTGGCCATCGTTTCATGGGCGTGGCCGTCGTTTGGCGTCTTGGCCAAATGTCGTTTCGGGCCCTTTGCCGTGTTTCGGCTGGGCTCTTCGTCTCTGAGTTGAGTTGTACTGGTGTTTTTAGCAGCATCCTGAGTGGGGCTGACATGCTGCAGGCTTGGGTCTGTGAGACGCACCCAGAACCTCGGGGAGGGGGTGGCCGGAAGCGGGGTCACCGCGGTGTGAGCTGTGACCCTGGTGACCCGGAGACGCCAGCACACAAGTGCCCAGCTCAGACTCGGGGCTTGGGAATAACCGGATTCCTGAGGGGGCAAACGGGAAGCGAGTCTTAACTCCCGGGTCCCGATTAAGGGCCGGCAGGATGGCGGACATGGAGGGTGGTGGTGGCAGGGACCCCGCGGAGCAGGCCGTCCGCAGGGCAGGCACCAGGAGACGCCCGTGCCGCCCGGGGCTCCGTGCCCTTGACGGCAAGGACTTGCTCCACTCAGCATGTGGGCCTGTTATGCCAAGACGCTGCCAAATAGTTTTTCTGGCGGCGTTTCAGAGACCAGTGCTTTTCTTAGAGAGTGCATTATGAGAACGTCTCACGGCTCCTTTGCAGCTTTTTGAAAAAATAAATAAAATAAAGGACGTAGGATTGTCTGCAGAGAAGCACGGCTGAGCCGCGAGGCAGGGACGGGGTGGTTCGTAAACACGCACGGGCAGAGGCGCCGCGAGCCCCAGACCAAGATAGCGTGTGTCCCCTTTTAATTTGATGGTCGTACGGTGGAGGTGTTCATTCCGAGAGGTTATCATAATGTGGATACAATTTTCAAATTATGGGGGTTTGTGTCTTTTTTTCTTAGTCTGAGAGAGTGGTTGTGTTGCCAGCTACAGAAACAGGGTGAAAAATGTTTTTTTTGTAATTTACTTATTTTTTTTTAATATTTTTATTTATTTCTAGGAGAGAGAGAGAGACAACGTGAGCAGGGGAGGGTCAGAGAGAGAGGGAGTCACAGACTGAAACAGGCTCCAGGCTCTGAGCTGGCAGTCAGCACAGAGCCCAACGCGGGGCTCGAACCCACGAACCACGAGGTCATGACCCAAGTGAAAGTCGGACGCTTTACCGACTAAGCCACCCAGGCGCCCCATGTAATTTACTTATTTTGAGAGAGAGAGAGAGAAAGAGTATGTGCCCACAAGGGACACAGAGAGAGAGGGAGGGGCAGAGAGAGAGGGAGAGAAAGTCCCAAGCAGGCTCCACACTGTCAGTGCAGAGCCCGACACGGGGCTCAAACCCACGAACCGTGAGCCGAAGAGTCAGACTCCCAGGCGCCCCGTAAAAACTGTTTTGCAGCCCTGTTCTCAGGCAGAAAGTGCTGCTCTCAGGTACCCTCAGTGTTTGTCATTAAAACATCGCATGTTCGCAGCTCTAACTGCCAGAGCGGCTCTAGAATCGATGTCATTTTAACACCTTGAATTTGTTAATTCTACACAGAAGGTGCTTCAGAGGGAGCTCATTGCACGTGAGCTCAGGGTGTGCGTTTGCACCAGCCCCAGAGCCGCGGGCCGCCGGCGAGGCCCGGGAGGAGGCCGACGCCTGGACCAGGTCCCCCACCAGCTCCTGTCCTGGCCTCGGCGCAGCGCACTGGCCGTGAGAGCTGCTCGCAGGGTGTGACTCCCGCCCGGCCCGGTGTCCAGTGCCGTGCTTCTGTGAAGAACGGAAACTTGCACTTTCTTTTTGAGAGAGGGAAAGAGAGTGCAAGTGAGCGAGGAGGGGAGAGAGAGAGAATCCCAGGAGGGGCAGGGGGCAGGGACAGGGAGAGAAGCCGGGCTCACCCCAGGTGGGACCCAAACTCACAAACTGTGAGATCATGACGGAAGTCCAAGTCAGATGCTCAATGACGGGACCACCCAGGTGCCCTACACATTTCCAATTCTGGGTGGAAGGGGGTTGTGAAACATTTATTATCGAGTGTATCACGCGCACAAAAGAGAATATTTAAGGTGCATGTGGAGTTTAAGGTCAGTAACAGCACCAATAACCCGGCTTAATAAATAATCACCCACACTCTCCGCTCCCTCCCTAACCACCTTCCTCCCTTCGTACCGTAGCTTTCGTAGTGAGTTACTCAAAGACCGTTTCGCCATCGAGTACCTAGTTCTTGAGCTGAGAGTGTTCACATACAGCACACACAGGCTCACGGCGTGTTTCCCGGGAAGAGCTGCCGTTTGTAGAGCAGCTGTGAGCCTCACGGACGGGAAGGGGCGCCCGGAGGTCGGGAGGGGGCGGCCCGGAGGTCGGGAAGGAGAAAGGAGGCACAGACATGCTGCTGGGAAGACACCGCACCTGGACGCTAGTCGGGGAGGCTGGGACCTGGCTTCTGGAGGGTGGACACTGTCAGGCATATGGGGGGGTCCCGCGCAGGGACGGTGGCCTCCCCCCTGAACTGGTCAGGACCGCAGTCTGCTTTGCTGACTCATGTTTTGTGGGCGGGTTTTCCTGCCTCTGGTTTGCAGGGGGGAGGGGAGGAAGCCGCCTATGGGGGACTGACCTCTGTGAGCACATTTGTGCAGCTTTACGCCTCTTCGGGGAGATGGATTATTATGACTTAGTGTCCTACCCAGTTCCCACTTAGAGGGCGATTTGTGGGTGCCCGTCTCCACGACAGCCCTGTGCGCGGGCGGCCGGGGCCCCGTTCCCGGGGACACTGAGGCACCTGAACGCAAGAGCCGCCATCGGGAGGCCCAGGGTGGTTCTGGGAGAAGGGGCCCCGGGGCCCCCTCCTGCCGTGACGGGGGTTTCCTGTGCATTTGTATCTGTGCCCACACATGTGTGAGGCCATGCAGTGTCCCAATAACCGTGCCCCCCAAACTGCCCATCTCTGTGGCCCTGGGGCATCTCATGCTCTTAAGGGCCTGTTTCCCTTTCTGTGTCTGGAGCCCGTTCACATCCTGGGAAATTTAGAGCGTGGTGCTTTCTGCAGGGCGTCTCACTCCAAGCCTGGTGTCTAATCCTGTCCTGAAAGGTCTGCCTCCTTCTGAAGGTTCCTGGTCGTGGTGAGGGTTCCTGGTCATGGGGGGGGTTCATGGTCATGGTGGGGGTTCATGGTCATGGGGGAGTCATGGTCGTGGGGGGGTCATGGTCGTGGGGGGGGTTCATGGTCGTGGGGGGGGTTCATGGTCGTGGTGGGGGGGTCATGGTCGTGGGGGGGTTCATGGTCGTGGGGGGGGTTCATGGTCGTGGTGGAGGGAGTCCCTGAGTCTCGGCAGCAAGGCCGCACACCCCGCAGGCCTCAGGGAGTCAGGTGTGCGTCTCCTGGGACGGGAGTTTTCCCTGCAGGCCCCCCGTAGCCAGCGCAGTGGAAGGCGATTGCTTAGGGCCCAGATTCATGTGCGGGGACAGCGCAGACGCCATTGGTTTTCTGTGAAGTCTGCGTTTGAGCCAGTGCCCCGCACGCCGGTCTTTACACGGAACAGAGGACAATCGAAAAACTGTGGGAAAATCTGAATGTGGAGAGGACACGTCAGGGGCAAGGCTGTTTCTGTGTGTAGCACAGGTGTCTCCCTGCTTTCACGTACTCGACCGACGCCCTCTGGGTCTGCTGCGCGGCCAGTGGTCCTCCGCGGGGTGGCCGTGTGCTCGCAGAAGCGTCGTGTGCTCCTCAGGGCGGGAAGGGGAGTGAGGTGCCCGGCCGCGGAGCCTGCGTGTGGGAGCGTGCCCCTCCCCACGTCTGTCGCCCCCCCCCCCCGCACCCTCTGCAGCCGCGGACACCTTTGCACAACGGCCATGGACGTCAGGGTGAGGGCGTCCATGGGCGATTGTAGTCGGAAGCGTTCTGACCGTGCAATTCGCCTCCTAAATGGAAAAAACCACGCATTTCTACTAAACAAAAGTCCCTAATGTACTTAACAGCCCGGAAAAACGGTAGAATGCCAACAGTTTACTTTCCCTCGCAGGCGACCGCAGTGTGTCGTTGCCGTCCTGAAATTGCTGAGGAGAAAATGTGCGGTCGCTGGGGTGACCCCCGACATGGTGCTCCCGGCAGAGTTCACCCACAAGACCGGGGGCGCCTGCACCTGCCGTCGCCCAGGCCCCCGGACGCCCTGCTCACGGGCGGCCGCCGCCCAGCTGCAGCGCTTCCTCCGGGCCACGTCAGGACGCGTGGACAGGGGCGTCTGGGCCACAGATAGTCCGAGGAGGAGTTTGGTGGATTTGCCGCCCTCAGCACTTCACCTGCTTCGCAGCTGACTCACTTTGTAGACAGTGGTGGGGACACAGGCCGGGCCGGCCGGCTCGTAATGGCAACGCCGTCGTGGTGGGGCCCGTGGTGGGGCCGGGGCGCGGCGGCCGTGCGGCGGTGCTGGGCGCCCTCCAGCAAACCCCTGCCTTTGCTGGCTGACGCGCAGACGCCCCGGGAACCGTGATCAGGACACTGAGCGGCCGCAGGTCGCCGGCCTCCCGAGACACAAGCGGTCTAGGACCGGGGACTCATTTATTCGTGCAGTGAAACCTTTCAACCAAATTTTGAAAAATAAGTGTGGGATTATCGTGCTGGGGGTGTGTGTAGATCGCATGGTCTGCCGTCTGAAAGTTTTCATAAAACTTGCCTAATTTGCCCCCAAGGCGTGTGTGGCGTTCCAGGCGTCAGACTTGGGGCGCCTCCTGGTGCCACGAGCCTCCCGCGGAGCCGTCCTGGCCTGCGCGTCTGTGGTGCTGACTGGCCGCGCCTGGGCCGGTGTCATGCCCCTCGTGACGGCTCTGAGACTCTGAAGTCATTTTTGGGGGTGTGCCCGCGGCCGCGTGTGTGTTACTGCTTCTGAATGAAAGTGGAGATGCTGGGCGTTCATAGAACATCACACCGCAGTTAAGACAGAGATGGAAGTTCTGATGTGATGTCACAGGTGAGCAAAACCCTACAGGTGGCTGGGCGCCCGGAGGACAGGGAGACGCTGTGAGGACCCCGGAGGGGCTGCCGCACGACGTGCCGGAAACGGGGGCCTGAGACGCCAGAAACGTGTCCTGTGGCAGGTCAGGAGGCCAGGCGTCCAACCCGAGGTGTGGGCAGGGTCCTCGCGCCAGAGGCCCCGGGGCCCCTTCCGCCGTGGCCGTCGCTGCGCCTGTGCGGGCCCTCCCCTGACTCTGACTCCGACTCCACCGTCTCCGGCGCGTGTCTGTGTGGTGTGGAAGGGTGCCCGTCACCGGATTTAGGGTCCACCCTCGTCCGGTGTGACCTACTCATTACTAATCACATCTGTTCCCACGTAATTGTTCAGGACCCGTGAGAGTCTCAGGGAAGTTAAACCTCACTGTCCTTAACAAAGGTTTTTCTTCAGTCTCTTCCAACCATTTAAAAACGTGAAAACCGGGGCACCTGAGTGGCTCAGTCGGTTAAGTGTCCGACTTCAGCTCAGATCACAGTCTGACAGTTCGTGGGTTTGAGCCCCGCGTCGGGCTCTGTGCTGACAGCTCAGAGCCTGGAGCTGCTATGGATTCTTGTGTCTCCCCCTCTCTCTGCCCTTCCCCTACTCACACTCTCTCTGTCTCTCATAAATAAATAAATGTTAAAAAAAAATTTTTTAATGTGAAAACCTTTGTTAGCTCGTGTCCAGAGAGGTGGTGGACCCTTGTCCGGGTTGACGTGAGCCTGCGCAGGGCAGGGGGCCCCTCAGCCAGGCTCCCAGTCACCCCGTCCACCCCACCGGCTCCCCGGCCCCGCTGAGTCTGCTCCCGTCAGTGCTGGGGGTTAAAGTCTGGTTTCTCACCTGGGAGTGATCTTGACTCGACCTCTCCTGCCCCCAGCACACTTGGGACATGTGCAGATTTTCCGTCGTCATCGTGAGGAGGGGGCGCCGTGGGCATTGTGTGGGCAGAGGGTGGGGGCCGCTAAGCAGTCCAGGGCTCACAGGACCCACACGGAGCGCCAGCTGATGTCACCCATGCCCCGGCCGGAAAGCTGCTCTGCAGGCGTCCCTGACCCCGTGCCCTTCACTGCAGGTGCGCGGACGCGGTTAGCGCACTCACGGAGCGCAGGGTTCACGCCAGCCATGCCTCCGCCCCTCGTTGCACGGGACTTAGACCCCAGGGAAAGTTCCCTGTCACCACGAATGGCTCAGCCGTTTACTGTCCGTCTGACGTGAAAGTCAGAGTCGGACATTCTTTGTTGTTTGCTGTGTTAATGGTGCATCTAAGAGAATCTGGAGGGGCTTGGGAGCCTGTCTTGGAAACTTTTGGTTTGCTATGAAGCCGCTTCACTTTACTCCCATTTTTCCGAGCAGACCGAACGACGCTGTGGTGCAACGGCCAAGCGTCGCTCGCATCGCGTGCTAATTACAGAAGGCCTGGCACAGGTTCTTCCCCAGGAGCTGCAGTCGCCGCTGGGGACGTTGTGTGTTCACCTGAGCTGCTTTCGCTGCAGAGAATGCAGACGGCGCACACAAAACCTCGCTCAGCAGCCTCGAGGCGCTGAGGCCTGTCCCATTTGCGTGGCGGGTCCAGGGGAAGCCCCGGGCCCACAGGCCTGCCCGCCGGACACAGCGTGCCAGTTTCAAGGACGGAAAACTGAAAGTTTCCGCTGTTGACGACAGCGCGTGTCCAGGCCAGGCTCCTGGGACGTCTGTGCCCCGAGCCGGAGCCATGGGTCTGTCAGCCCCATCCGTGCGCACAGCGTGGGTGGGGAAAGTCGCTTCTCTCCTCTCCCTAGTGATCTACAGCTCACGAGGGTCTTGTCCAAGAAGGGCCGCTCGGCTCGAGGCTCTGTGTGTCTGTCCGTCCCACACGCAGGACGGGGGCCCCTGCGTGCCGCCCGCGGGATCGCACAGTGCTGCGGTTTTGGTGACTTAAGGAGAGTCTTCAGGTAGAAGCCTACACTGGTGGTTGCTAAGTTGTCATTTCAAGATTTTTTTTTAATGTTTTATTTTTTATTTTTGAGAGAGAGAGTGCGAGAGGGGAGGGTCAGAGAGAGGAGACATAGAATCCAAAGCAGGCTCCAGGCTCCGAGCTGTCAGCACAGAGCCCGACGTGGGGCTAGAACCCCCGGGCTGTGAGATCATGACCGACGCTGAGGTCGGACGCTTAACCAACTGAGCTCCCAGGGGCCCCTCAGATTTGGTCCGAACTTAAACATACTTGCCTGGTTTTTTTCCAGCCAGTTCATGCTGACATTAAATTCACATTCAAAGCCAGATGGGTGGTCCTTGTTCAGAGAATTGGGATTCCCGGGGCCCAGGTGTATTCGGTCAGGACGGTTAGGATGGCAGTGTTCACGGCACAGCTAAGTATCTATCGCTTTGCTATGAGTTTGACAGAATTCAGCTGGGATTTAAAATACGGTGGCCCGGGAGGAATGAGAGGTAATTTTTTATGTAGTCAGTGTTTCATGTGTTTATTCCACTAAGTACGTAGTGGTGCTGGGGCGGTGTCCTACCTTCCTGTCAGCCACGTGTGGCCCCAGCCAGATGTCCTGGCTTGTTCTGGTTGTTTCCAGAAGGCCTGGAAGCCCCCAGCTCGGCCCGTGGCCCTGCTGCTGCCCCAGGATGGCCGCCCCCACCGTGCCACAGAGCCGGCCACTTCCCGCGCTTGTCTGCCCGGCCTGACACAAGCCGGAAACCAACACCGAACATGACCCCTGTCCTTATGGAGTTTTGATCTTATCATGGTCATGAAAATGCACACCTGAACGTTTTCTTCTCCCCTAATTATTTATTCATCCACAGCTTGAGTTCCTGGGATCTTATTTCGGTGCCCCTGGTCCTGACCGGCCGCCGTGGCTCGCACAGCCAGGCTGGGGGACCCGTGCCGCGAGGCAGACCCCCGGGCTTCACGCTGCCCCTGCTGCTTTTCACGAGCTGCTTGGCCTTGCTGGGCTTTCTGTTCCTCGATCCATCAGAGCAGGTGACGGGGTCGCCATCTTTGTGGGACAGTCAGCAGTGGGATTGGCACAAGCTAGGAGCTGGACATTTCCCTTAAAAACATCGGGGTATGAGACGTGTCTTTGGGGCCCCAGGGCGGTGCCATCCTTGGGTGTCCGACTCTTGACTTCGGCCCCAGTCATGATCTAATGGTTCATGAGTTCCAGCCCCGGTCGGACTCTGAGCTGACAGCTCAGAGCCTGCTTGAGATTCTCTCTCTGTCTCTGTCTCTGTCTCTGTCTCTCTCTTTCTGTGCTCCTGTCCCCCCCGCCCTCAAAATAAACAGTCATGTTTGTGCACGGCCACTCCGGGCGTGGGGGGCTCTGCACGCTGGGAGGAAGCTGACGGTGTGTTCATTTAGGACACCCAACTTCGTACCCAGAGCGCCAAGCACCTGAGCTGCCTGCGGGGGCCTGGCTGTTGGGACATCACCGTGTTCGTCCACGTCAGTGCTCTGACTTTCCCCCGCCGGGCTCACCTTCGGGCCGGGCTACTAGGGCACGGGGTGGAGGCGCAGGGTCCTAACCCAGCAGCGGCCGCTGGCGCCGTGCCCTCCTCACCAGTGGGAGCCGCATGCAGGCTAGAGTGGGGGCAGCCACGTCACAGCCCGTCGAGTCCCCACCTGCTTAGGAAAGAAGAACGGGAACATTCTGTCGTCTGTTCCATTTCATGGCGTGGTTTCAGAGAGCGCCCGGCCCGCGGCGAGAGGGCTGTTTCCGGAGAGCCCCGGAGGCTTGCACACGCAGGAGCCAGTCTCGCAGCTGCAGGGACACGCCCGAGGGCGGGGGCACCGCCAGCCGCAGCCTCAGCCCGAACGCGTCCCCTGAGGAAACCCTGCCTGAAAATCCCCGTCGAGATGGGAGCCGCGTCCGCACACCTGGGCGCTGGTCCGTCTTTGCCAGCGAGTCCTCGCCGGAGGCGGCCGCGCGGGGCGTGAACACACACGGCTGCTCGGGGCCGCTGCGCGCAGGCCGGGACCCACGGGTGCAGGTGGAGGACGGCCGTCACTCGGGGCGTCGGGGGGGGGGGCAGAGCCAGTCTCTCGGAAACACCCCCCCCCCCCCAGCCGTCGGTGCGCTCTGGGATGGTGGCATCGCCGCGGCACAAGCGAATTCTTGCCAGAAGCGGGCAAAAAGCCCTGTGCTTCTCTGCGCCTGGGCTTGTGTCCGCCACGCTACTTAGCGCAGCCCCTGGCCAGCGTGTTTCAGGAGCTGTGACGCATGCGAAGTCACAGACACGCGTCCCGCCCGCTCTCAGATGGGGCCACGAAGTCACACTCTGTGTCTGTGGTTTCCTCCAGAAGGAAGCGTCCACCGTCTGTCCGCTCTCCTGAGTGACCAGCTCTGAAGGAGCCCGAGATGCAGGGACGCGTCTCGCTCCGCGATGCCCCGTGTCCCACCTGTTTCTGTGGGGACCCCGCGGGCAGCGCGTGCCCCCCAGGCCGCCTTCCCTCAGCCCAGGGTGGCAGGTCTGCGCAGCGGGAAGACACGGGTGGGAAAGTGTCGGGCACACCGTGTGGGCCCCAGCGTTGTGAAGAGTCCCGGCCTCCATGTCCATCTCCCGCCTGCCCACACTCACTGTAAAGTCCCGGCCTCCGTCCCCACATGCCCGCACTCACTGTAAAGTCCCGGCCTCCGTCCCCACATGCCCGCGCTCACTGTAAAGTCCCGGCATCCGTCCCCACCTGCCCGCGCTCACTGTAAAGTCCCGGCCTCCGTCCCCCCATGCCCGCCCTGGGTGTGGGTCTGGAGGGAGCACACAGCAGGATGCGGGTCAGGGAGGCACGTGTGAGCAGCGTCGCGTGCAGGGGTTGCTTGGTTTTCTTAGGTCTGTTCGTTCGTTGTCGGTGAGAGAGAGCCAGGTGCTGGCCGCCCGGCCTCTGAGTTTAGGGACTTTGAGGGTGTCCCGGTTGTCACAGCGGTTGGAGGTGCTGACCCTGCGTTGCGGTTCTCTGAACCCAGAACCCAGATCCATCTCCAGTGTGAGCACACAGGTTTATTCGGCAGCCTTCTGTACGGTGAAGGTTCTAGAAACACAGTGCTACATTAGCCACACGTTTTATTTCCTGTGTTCTGATGCCTTGGTCCTGCGGACTTGCTGACCCCAGAGGGCGGCCACCCAGGGTGAGCTCTTGCTAGAGAAAGTACGCAGGCCTTTGGTCTGCCAGCCGCCGGCCTGAGCCCAGCCCTGCCCCTGCCCGCTCCAGCACCTTCTTCCCTGCCAGGCACCTGACAGCCCGGGGAGCCCCAGAGCCCGCTGAAACAACCCACCCACCCTCCCCCCTCCCTTCCTCTCTCTCTCTCTCCCCCCCCCTCTCTCTCTCAAATAGAAACATTGCCTGGGTGGCTTAATCGGTTAAGCATCGACTTTCGCTTGGGTCATAACCTCGCGGTTCGTGGGTTCGAGCCCCGCATCGGGCTCTGTGCTGACTGCCAGCTCAGAGCCTGGAGCCTGTTTCAGAGTCTGTGACTCCCTCTCTCTCTGACCCTCCCCTGCTCATGCTGTCTCTCTCTCTCTCTC
>NW_024080654.1:6187750-6265199 GCF_003009895.1 Hyaena hyaena
CTCTCTCTCTCTCTCTCCTAGAAATAAATAAAACATTTAAAAAAAAAAAAAAAAAAAAAAGAAACATTTTAAATAAATAAAAGGCCCATCGCTGCACCTGACGCTTTGCTTCCCAGAAGCGCCTTCTCGCGCGGTCCGTGCAGCCTGGGGTTGGTGCTGGAAGGTCTCTGGTTGATCACCCTTTCCTCTGACCCGCGGCGTTTGCGACGGCTGCAGCGGTGGGTGGCAGAGGGTCCCCGTGCTGAGCGTGGTTCCGGGCGGGACCTGACGCGCCTGCGGTGCGGAGCGCGGGGGGCCCTGCCGGGTGTGCGGGCAGCAGCCCGTGGCCTTGGCGGTGGGCTCCGGCTCCACGTTCTGCATGATGGAGACCCCGAAATGGCGCCGTGGCTCTGAACGCGCACCGCCGTGCTCTGGGGGCCCCATGGCTCCTCTCGCCATTGCCGGCCCGTCACCGGCAGCCCCGGAGCGCCCCGAAGGCCCCGCTCGTCTCGCCCGAGGTCCGAGTGCAGGCCGGCCCCCCACCTTCCTCCCACGCCCCACCCTGGCTGAGCGGCTTACTGTGAGCATGTGCAAGAGCCTCACGGGTACCCCTCCCGTGGTGGTGCCCCGCCGGCTGAACCCCCCTGTGCTGGTCCTCCTGGACAGACAGCCCCTCCTTCTACCTGTGGCTTTGGCTTCTGGAAGCTTCTCTCACTGACCCTCCAGCCTCGTGCTGCAGGCTGGCAGGGCCTGACGGGGACAGAGCCCGGGGCTGCCCTTGGCCCCTCCCCTCGGTCTTCCCTCAGACTGTGACACAGGCGGCTGGGGGGCAGCCTGGAGAAGGGAGAAGAAAACACCGACAGCACTGAGTGGGCCTCAGAGGCACGTTTACCTCAGTTTTCCTGGTGAGAACGAGGGCAGCTCTGTGCATGAAGCACCAGCTCTGAGGAGGGAGGACCCATTGGTTTCTGGGCACGGGCGGGAGGTGAGGGCACGTGTTGGTCAAGGGTCAGTGACCCCAGGGGCCTGCGCCTAAACCCAGCCAGGGCCTGACCTTTCACCCCGTCCGCGGGCATCTGGAGGGGGCGCCCGGTGGGCGAGCTGCTCCCGTCCAGCGTGGGGCTTGTGTGCACCCTCTGCCGTCCCCCCGCCCTCCTGGTGATGGGGCCGCTGCACCCCGTGTCTGCTGCGGGGCCTCCCTGCCCAGCCCACGGCTGCGAGCCACACGTGGCATTTGCATACAGCCGAGAAACGTGCGATGTTAATTTTGATGGTGTTTATCTAACCCCGTGCTACCCAGAGTATTGTCTCACTGTGAGGTCGACATGAGCATCATCGTGGGATGTTTTGCGTTCTTCTCTTTACACAAAGTCTCCAAGGTCCACTGTGCTTGCCCTGGGCGCCTCGCTGGGCCGCGGCCACGCAGGGGCGGTCGCCTCATGCTGAGGGGCTGCCCTGTCCCTGCCACGTGCCGCCTTTTGACATGTCACTGACCCGATTGGGTGCCCTGACCTTTTCTGACCTCTGGGGCTGGCTTGTTCCAAGGTGGTTATTTTCCCCAAAACGGGGTCTGTGCTTCGGGGTCTCAGAGACCCTGCTGGACTCCAGGCTGCCTGCGCACACACCGTGGGCACCCACGGGGCCGCCGCTTCCGTGTTGTCGTTTTCCCCGAACGGCGCGCCGTGGCTCCGACTCGCCCTTCACCAGGTGAGTATTGAGTGTCTAGAACATCCGTCTCCACCGCATGGAAGGTGTGTAATTCCAGCTGTGAAAACGCCCTGTGTATACGGACGTGGTTCTGTGTGGGAGGTCAGTGAGGCCGCCTGGCCTGTTGGCTGATTCACCTCCGGGCAGCGTCAGTGGGGCGTAAACAGGAGCACGTGGGTTTGCGCCCGCATCCCGGGGCTGGTGCTCCGAGCGCCGCACGGAGACCCGGGGGTCGGGTAGTGACGGTCACAGCCTGCGTCCTGCTCACTTTCATCGCTGTCCCCACGCGCCATCTCCTGCTGAGCCCCAGCCGGGGCGGCGGGCGCCCTCAGCCGTGTTTCACTGCTGAGCAGCCACGGAGGCTGCATCGTGACGTGAATAGCCGGGCACACACCGGATGTATTTCCACCCGCACGAGGGGCCAGGACCAGGGTGTGCCTGGGGAGGAGGGGACGGCCGGGGGCGAGGTCGCCAGGCTGGGGCAGACGTAGGGGTGGGACGGGCGGCGTGCCCAGCCTTGCAGCTCCGTCCTCGCCGAGCGTGGTCTGCGTTTCCTGGCGTCCTCGCCTCCCGGTGCGAGCGCGGCACGCGGACTGCTGGGCGTGCCGCCGCCTCCTCTGGTCTCGAGGCACCGGCGTGTGCTCGCTGGGAGCCACGGGCTCCCGTGGCCTCTGGCCCACAGGAGGACAGTCATTATTGCGCAGTGGGGGCCAGTGTCGGGTGTGGCCCAGCTGGAGTCTCCGGGCAGTGGCGCAGACCCGAGTACCTGGCTGTGGTCCTGCCCGGAGGCCCCTGCACTCCGAACCCCTCTCAGAATTTGTCCTGTTCCGTCACCTGATGGCTGCCTTTGGCCCGTCTCCCCCCCGCGACCCCCCCCACTAATGTCAACTTGACTTGGTCCTTGTTGAGAAGCCCCGGCCGCCGTCTGTGCCCTGAGCCTGGCTCTGCCACCCTCTTCCCTGTAGGGACACTGCCTTCGTCACCTCTGTGGGGTCCCTGCCACACCGTGCGCCATCCCCGGGCCAGCACATGGGGGTCCCCCATCGTCCCTGTGTCCACGTGGACCCTCTACAGGACTCACAGAATCGGTGGTGTAAGGGACTCGCGTGTGTGAGTTTACGTGCGAGCTCTTGACAGCGCCCCCTTGTCTGCACATGCGGGGAGCAGCACTTTGCAAGGGAGTCGCTCCAAACCAGAAACGGGGGCTGTGAGGCTGGGGGGCCAGTTTGACCACTCCCCCCCATTTTCATGTGCGGTGCACATGGCGTTTCTCCGTGTGCCGCTCTCCGGAGGGGACGGTTGGTGCCTTGGCGGGGGGTTTGCTCTCGCCCCGCCCGTCTCCTCCGCCGGGACTCAGTGTCCCCTTCCTCTGCCCTTGGCACGCCCCAGTGCACGCGCTCTGTGTGCGCCCCGTGTCTGTCCAGCACTGGGAACGCCGGAGTCAGGCGAGGCCAGCGCAGGGTAAGAGTCACTGTGGTTAGAATTTTTACTTCGATTCTGGACCCAGGAAGTTTCTGCTTAGCTGACGTTTCACGTTTTGCCGATGCCCAGTGTTCCCAGAGGACGGGGCATCCCCGGTGTTTCTGTGACCCGGACAGTTCTGTGTTTAGAAATCTGTGAGGTCTTGGGGCGCCTGGGTGGCTTAGTCGGTTAAGCGTCCGACTTTCGCTTGGGTCATGATCTCGCGGTTCGTGGGTTCGAGCCCCGCGTCGGGCTCTGTGCTGACTGCCAGCTCAGAGCCAGGAGCCTGTTTCAGTCTGTGACTCCCTCTCTCTCTGACCCTCCCCTGCTCACACTGTCTCTCTCTCTCCTAGAAATAAATAAAACATTAAAAAAATTAAAAAAAAAAAAAAAAAAAGAAATCTGTGAGGTCTTGTAAATACCCTACTTCTGCCCGGGAAGGGAATCTGGTGTCACCGCCGATGACAGCAAGAGGTGGTCCTGGTGTGTCACAGACGCCAGGGGCTCCGGTCCGGTGGCAGCAGAGGGGGCCGCACGCGCAGAGGTCCGGTGCCTGCAGGCCGCCGGAAAGGCTGGCGATCGGTGGCAGAGAACGTGGGTCCGTGGGTCCCGTAGGTGCCGCTGGCGCACAACGGCTCCCATGGAGGGGTTGTGACCCTCCTGCCCATGCGAGGCCCGCACCGCGGAGGGGAGGGCGCAGCCGCAGGCGCGGGGTAGGCGCGGGGTGGGCGCCGGTGGAGCCGCAGCCAGAGTAGGGCCTATTTTTAGAAACACCCAAGCCCTGTGTTATCTTCTTTCCCATCAAACAGGAAATGTTGCCTTTGAAAGCTATAAACAGACACGGACGTGGGCCCGGCCCTGTCACTGGATCCTGTGACCGGGACAGTGGCGCTAGGGAAGACCGCCACAGAGACCCGTCTCGGGGTCTGCGGTCGTTCGGGTTACAGGCTTCTGCTCCAGCCCCGCCGTGTAATTTGGCTAATGCGTTCGCTTTGTTTGAGCTGACATTCAAAACTTCCATTAGGTGACTAACACAGGCGGAAATTGATTTTCAGCGTATTTCTGAGAACCTCTCATGTCCTTGCCTGCTTCCTGACTTTACCGCCCCGAATGCCACGCCCCAAATCCTCACTGAGCACCCGGTGGGGCTGTGAGGGAGGCCTGACCGCCGTGGCACGGAGTCACGTCTTCTGATGGAATTCTGAATTCGGAGGCTCCTTGTCCCACCTGGGAGGGGAGGGAAGGGGGGGACGGGAGAGGAGGAGGGGGGAGGGGAGGGAAGGGGGGGAGGGGAGAGGAGGCTGTCTGTGCTGAGACATTGGGAGCCCCTCTCCCAGGAAGAGCAGCGACTGCATCTACAGTAGTCGGGGGCCCCGTGTGCCTCCCAGTGAGCGTCCTTGGTCTGCGTGCACAGCCTGAGGGACAGTGGCTGCTCTCTCTCTGCTGTGTTTACCCCGTTCTACTTTGGCCGCAGTTTCTTCCTGGGTCTCTGCTAGGGATGCGCCTCGTGTGTTTACACTGAACTCCATTTTATCCATTAGAAACACCAGATGGTAACAACAGAACCTTAGAAGTGTTATCCCTGCTCGCCAGACTGGAGGGAACGTGGTAGAATCCGTGTCCCGTGGTGAGAGGGAGGTACAGGGCAGCCCCAGCAGGTGCAGGGGCGCAGACCCGACCCTGCTCGCACGCCCGCGGCCCTGCACATCTGTGGGGGGCTAACCAGCGGCTTTGTTGGGGTGTGGTTGGTATGTCGTGAAGCCCACCTCTCTAGAGTGCAAGCCCCGTGGGCCTTAGCAGTCACTGCCCCTCAGCCCTGGCAGCGTGGGCTGCCTTCCGGCATGCCGTGTAGACGGAGTCCCAGTGCCGTGTAGACGGAGTCCCAGTGTCTGGGCCTCCTGTGACTGGCGTCTTTGGCTCGGCCAGGGCTCAGTGCGCGTCTCCCTGATGACTGCTGACGTCGTCCATTTGTAGACCAAATGTCTGTCCAGTCCTTGTACTTGTCTTTTGATTTCTGAGTTGTGATGGCCTCCCTTGTACCCTGGGCACGACCCGTTACTAGAGGTGGTTTGTGAGCGTTTTTGCAGGGGAGCCACGGGGACCTTTCACGCACCCTTGGGGGCCACTCAGGCAAGGGCTTGACCTGTACGTGGTTCCCTGTGGTCCCCCAGGGACACAAATCTGTGGGCGCTCCGGGATCATCTAACCCCGTCCCCGCGCCCCTGGGAGGGCGTCTCTTGGCCTCACAGGTGACGGGAGGGGGGGCTGCCTCCTGCCCCCACCCCCGGAACAGAGCCGCACCTGTAGCCGCTTCACTGCCCCTGGACTTGGCCCTCGGCAGCAGGGCGTGTGACGCAGCTCTTACCCCTCGCTGCTGAGTCTGAGGACGGGACGTTTGGACGGTGCTCTGCACTTAGAAGCGGCCTTCAAACTCCCGCCACAGCCTTTGTTCTGGAGCTCGGCGGGGTCCCCCTCCTCCACGCCCAGCAGGGTCCGGCCGCCCCCTTCCCTCCCTTCTGAGCAAGCAGGCGAGGTGCCCTTCCAGCTACTGGTAAAGGCGGGCTTCGCTCTCCGCAGACATGCTGCCCTGCGTGCTTCCTCGGCCACGACCCCCCTGGGACGAGGAGCCCCGGGGCGAGGAGCCGTGGCTGAGCACATTTTGGGGGCCCTCCCCTCCGAACTGCAGTCTCCGGCCCCGCTGGTGAGTGTGAGTCCAGGCCAGCCGTAAGGGACACTGCCGTAAACAGCAGCATGTAAGTAGGTGTATTTGTTTTGACACGTTGTAGATTTACAACTGGCAGCCGAAACAGCCCTGCTTGGTCACTCGGACACAACGTCTGCCATTTGGCTCAGCAGCAGGGTGTCGAGACCCTTGAAATACTGAGGCTCGGAAGGAGGGTTAGTAATGCCCCTCGGGGAGATGGAACTCATTTTCCACATTGTGGGTTAGACAGGCAGACACCCGGGGAACGGCAGACGCCGGGGCCGTGCTTACCGGGTGGTGCCTCCCTGACGCTCGGGAGGGGACAGAGCCGCGCAGGATGCGCCCAGGGCCGCGGGCTCCAGGCGACGCCCGGGCAGAGCTCAGGGCACAGCGGTCCTCACCTTACCCGTTTTTTAACAGAAATTCCATGAACGCTGATTTCTCTGGGGGCTGCTGCTAGGATTTCCCTTTCCCTCAGAAACTGCTGCTACCGGATGCGCTGTGATCTCGCCTGTTGTATAGGCAGAGGTCAGAGGTCAGCGGTCCCGAAATCAGGGCTTTCCATGCCCAGCCTCCAGGCCCATTAGTGAGAGCAGGCAGGACTGTCTCCCTCTTCATTACATTTCGGAGAAATGGGAGATGACGACACCGTGGGAGAAGATAAAATAGACCCTGTTCCGGATATTTCCTTAATCGAGGACCCCTAGGGAGGTTGACACGCTGATGCACAGATTGCAGACCGAGGACATCTGAGCCCTGCACAAAGTGCCCGAGGTCCCCGGGGGACACGCGGCGGCGTGAGGAGCCCTTCCCACTCAGGCCGCAGCGCAGGGAGCGGGGAGCAGTCACAGGACAGCACCGGCCACAGGAGCAGGGCCCCTACGTTTCATTTTCCTGTATCTACGTGGGTCACTGTCATGAGTGGGTTAAAATGTTCCACGATGTATTTCTTGCCTCAAAGACTTTGAAAACCACTGGGTTTGCGGTAACGTTGACAGGAATGGGCTTTACTCCTTTGTCCCAACCCTTCTTGTCACACCCGAGCCGGCCACACGGCACCCAGCTCTGCAGGCGCGGGGAGCCCGCCCCGCGTGCCGGGCTCGGTCACGGCGGCATCCCACCTGTCCCACGTGGGAACTCGGGGACCGGACTTCAGCACGTGCGGGTTCTGCCCTTGCTCTGGGGATAAGCTCGTCGTGTGTCCGCGAATCAGCCCTGAGCGCGTGCGAGTGTCCCGTCCAGGGGATCATCGCCCACCGTGGATTCAGACTCGAGTCCACTGTCCTTGTGAGCCGGTTCTCAGCCTGTAGGCTTGCTGCCTGGCCAGTACTCGCGGCGGGCCTCTGGACGTCTCAGGAGGACTTAACCGAGCACAGCCCGAGGGGCGGTCATGGAGTGGGGGGCCTTTGAAACGCTCCCTGTGGGGTGGGGCACTGCCACTCAGGGTGCTTCTCATCCTGCCAGACTTAGAGGGACCCCACGGTGCTCCGACCTGGTCCCCTTGCCGCTGAGCGGACGGGGCCCCTCCCCCTCTGGGCGGTCGGTGGGGCAGCGGCCGTGGCAAATTGAGCACCTGGGCGGCTTAGACCAGCTCTGCCCCCAGATCCCTGCTCTGGGACGTGCGGCTGTCTGTGTGGGGACCACGTGTGCCGTGTGGCGCATCTGCGAAGTCCCTGCGTCTCCTCCACTGGGGGCTGGTGGTGACATGTGTCCCTTCCTTAGCTCCCGTGGTCTGCTGGAGGAGCGGCCAGGCCGGGGCTGCTCTGTATCAGGCTTTGCGTTTGGCTGGTTCTCCGTTGTTCAAGGTGCCGGGCGCCCCCGAGGCTCAGAGCGGGTGCAGGAAGGTGGCGTCTGGCGCCAGCAGGGAGGCCAGTGAGAAGGGGCCTTCTCCCTTGTCCCATCTCCTTAGGCAGAGCCTGGCCTGAGCCCTGTGACCCGAGTGCATCCCAGGCCCGCGTGGAAGGTGCCCTGTGTTCAGGGCATTTTTGCTTCTTCCCCAGAGTCCTGCCCCCCAGGGCCGTGCCCTCACCCAGCGTGTCACGAATCCCCTTCCTCTGCTTGTAGTGGGCAGGTGCCCAACTTTGTTCTGTGACTGCAGCCCCCGAGGCGAGGAGTCCGCTCCGCCCCAGGTGGAGGGGAGGGTCTGGAGAGCCAGGGGCCGTGTTCCCGCCAGCAGGGCGTGCCTTGCGGGGGCGAAGCCGGCCTTCCTGCCGCTGTCCATGACCTGAGGCCTGGGGAGGGTGGCAAGGGTGGCAGTCCGTGGTGCCAAACTGTGTCCTTTCCTGTTGATTTGCTTGTTTTCTTAATTCCTTTGATATGGCTGCGTGATGAGCCAGCTATTACTATGGTTCTGTTTTTTTGTTTTCTGGAACGTTCCTGGTCCTGTTTACATGGTCTGCCCTGGAGAGTGGGAGGGTGCTCCGACGTAGGGGTGCAGCACCAGCTGGCGCTCCGAGGTAGGGGTGCAGAGCCAGCGGGCGCTCCAGGGTGGGGGGCCGCGGTCGGCGGGCGCTCCAACGTAGGGGTGTGGCGCCTATGGGCGCTCTGAGGTGCGGGGGTGGTGCTGGCGACAGACTCCGCTCTCCAGCGAAGCTCTCAGTCCCCCACCTCCCCAGCGGCCAGGAAACAGCTTCTTCCAGGGTGTGATGCCAGCGGGCGTGGGTTCCATTGCCTGGCATGGAACTAGGTCGCGTGGCGGGTGGAAACGGTCCTGACGGCCCAAAGTTGCGTGTGGCGGGCGGAGCCCTGAGGACTCTTACTGTCTTAGGCGCCGAATGCTCCTGGGGTGGCCTTGGCCCTGCGGCAGGTCAGCGAGGGTATTTTCTCCCTCATTCACCTTCTGGAATTTCAATAAGGGGGAGGGAGACTGGGGGAGAGTACTTTCAAATGGCTTATTAAAAATCTAAATTTCTAATTAATTTCTGGAAAAAATTCATCTGGCACAAACGTGGCAACAGTGTCCCCACACTGAAGCTGCCGCTTCCTCTCCAGGCTCTGGTTTTCTGTCTGTTCACGTCCCTCACGCGGGGGCAGCCCCGTCTCAGTGAAAGTGGCTGGAGGAGAGGAGAGTCCCCAGTGACGGGGGCCAAGGGCCAGGCCGGCAGTGCACCGTGGCCCTGGCCACTTGCAGCGTGGGGTCCCGCTTCGGGCTAAGGTCCTGCCCCTTGGCCCCCACCCCCGGTGCCTCGGGGCCACTGCCAGCCCGGACGAAGGCTCCTTTCTTCTTTCTTCCAGCATCTGCGTAGACAGGCCTCCGGGCCCCTTGCCTGTCCATCCTGACACCCCGCGACGCGGCACGGTCGGTGAGTGGACGGGACGGGGCCTGGACGCTTCCTTTTATCGCCAGGATCACACGCTGAATTGCAGGAGAGTCTTGGTGCCCTGGAGCCACTGCTCTGCTCTGTCGTCCCTTATTGTTGTGGGCGAGGCCTTGCAGTCACGTAGTGCAGTGTCGTCACGCATTTTCAAGAAGCTGGTTGACGGCGAACCCTCCTTGAGCAGTTCCTCTGGCCATTGTGACGTCCTCCCGTTGGGGTCCAGGCCCCGTGGTGGCGGTCCCTGGTTTGGGATTACTCCCCGCCGAGTGGCCGGTTCTGGCAAAGTCTGCCGGAGAGAGGAGCGCTCGGAGGTCCGGGAGTCAGGGTTCCCCTGCACGCCGCGGCGCACACTCGAGCCCGCGCCCTGGCCCTCCTGGACCCGAGGGTCACTTGGGCCGAGAGGGACTCCGACAGCCACAGAGAGCGCGGCCGTGGTCGGCCGTCCCCGCGGCCCCCGGCCACCAGACTCCAGCACCGTACCGTCGTCGGAAGCCTGCGCCGCCACACACGTGCGCCGTCCGGGTCCGGGATTTTCAGGCAGCAGAGGGTCGACCCCAATGTCAAAACTATTTTTAGAGAAGAGGGATGAAGGGAAGGAGCCCTGCAGGCTGCTCGGAGAGCTGGGTCAGCGCTCAGAGAGCGGCTCTGGCGTTTTCTGCGTGGCTCCCGTCTGCTGACATTGCAGCGACCCTTTCTCCGAACGGCTGCCTTGTGCCGGGAGTGCGGTCGCCGCGGGGTGGGGCGGCCACGCCTCCTCCTCCTGCGTGTCCTCCGCTCACGTGGACGCTCCCAGCAGGCTCCGTCCTGTTCCCACAGGCCCCGGGCTGCTGCCTCAGCGCCCTCTACGGACCCGCTTCCTTCCCCGACCCTTCGACATCTCCTCGTCGCTCCCTCACGGCCACGTGATGGTCACAGAAGGGAGTCTGAAGGGCACGTTGAGCAGTGCCCCCCGCCCGCCCACAGCTTCTGCGGGCGCGTCTGCCTGTTACGGGCAGGTGAGCGGGTGCTGACTTGCCTGGCGTGTGACGAACCTTGAGGCTCTGGCCGCTTGCAGGTCCGGTGAGATCAAGTGTCCAGCGTCACAGCTTCCGGAGCCCCTGTCCCGTACCCGCTGCCGGGGCCCCCAGGGGAGCAGGTCTGGCAGGTCCCTGTCGGGGCTGCGGCTCTCGGGCGCACGGAAGAGCCGCGAGTTAGCGGGTGTACGCCCTCCCCGTCCACTGGGGAGACTCGGCCCACAGGCTCGTGCACACCAAGAACCGCGTGCTGCGGACACGAGGCGTTTAGGATGCATCCCTCCCATCGCGCCCCCGGTGGGTTTTGCGCTTCCTGCAAGCTTTCCGTTTGTAGACTCTGGGGGAGCCTGGAAAGGGGACGGGGTTCAGGCCCACAGGACCGCGTGTGTGGCGGGCGTGCGCTGTGTCCCCGACCGTGGCCCTGCCCAAGTGTTCCCAGAGTGACACGTGGTGACCGCATGCACATGTGGCTGCACGCGGCCCGCGCAAACATGCGTATCCATCATCACTGGTGACGTGTGACCCACCCGCCCCGGGGGCCACCCTTCGCGTGGACACTCGTCGGTGTCCTCTGGAAGCTGTTCCCCGTGCCACCCCCCCCCCCCACCTGCCCCATCAGAACATGTTTTCCTCATCCCGGAAGAAACCGCCAGCAGACGCTCACCCAGCCCCCGCAAGCCCTGTCTGTGTTTGCATGTTCCGGACATTTTGCGTGGATGGAACCGTACGGCACGTGGCCTTTTCTCTCCACTTCTTCCCCTTACATGCACGTTCGGGGTTCGCCCAGGCTGTAGCGCGTGCTCTTTTCATGGCTGCGTAGTGACTCCGTCGTGTGGGCCGAGCGGCCTTGTCTGTCCCTCAGCTGATTGACATTCGGGTTGTTTCCACCTTTCGGCTGTCATGCAGGCTGCCACTGTGGACACGCGTGTACGCGAGCTCATTAGTGACACACTCTGCCCAAGTAACCCCGGCCGTCTGCCTGCGTCTTTCCAGATTGGATGTGAACATACTGCATGTGTTAGCAAAACGGTCCAGTTTGTCTGCGGTGTTTTCTGTGCCGTGGAACGAAAGTGGAACTTCTCTTCCCAGCTCCCTGGGACGGGAGCGCTGAGCCCTCACCTCCGAGGACGGCATCGTCAGTGCCAGATCTGCTGGCGGGTTCGCGGGGTCAGAGCACTGAGCCCCATGGCACACGTGGGGTCTGCTCTCCGGTCTCGCTCGCTGCTGAAGGGGCTTCCTTACTCGTGGCTCCTCCTGGAGCCTCGTTTCTGGAAAAGGGTGTCCCCCTGGAGCAGCATGCACCCCACAGCCTGACTGAGGCCGCGCTTTCCCCCGTCAGCCGTCAGTTTTTGGCATTTGTCCCCTTGTTTCTGTAGATGACAGTTTCGTTCATGTGGAAATAAGAGACTCCTCTGTCCTCTGACCCGCCAGGCGGCAGCCTCCCTGCTGCTGGTGAGCCAGGGGCGCTCCAGACACAGTGCAGCGAGGTGGGGGGGGTGCACCTGGGAGGCACCAGGGCACCCTGTGGTCAGGTGCTCACCTTAGAGAGGACTTGGTGCCGCCTTTGGGGACATGCAGGCGCCCCCTGTGCAGCCCGGGAGCTGACAAAGAGCGGTTAGTGTTGCAGCCTGCGTTGCGGATGAGGGTCCCTGGCCATCTCCAGGGCTCCAAGGTTCCGGTCACGGAGGGCGTCCCATCCGGGAGGAATCCCTAGGAAGAGAGGCCGGCTTGTCTTCCTGCCCTCGGGAGCTTTGGTGACGACCCACATCCTCATTCCCACGGCTCCCGGTGACATGTGTGCCTTTTTGTGTGCAGCAGAGTTGCACAATGGACCAGGTGACGCATATTTGGTTCAAAACGGGCGAGGGACGCCTGGGGGGCTGTCAGTTAGGCCAGCGACTTCAGCTCGGGTCATGATCTCGCGTTTCCTGAGTTCAAGCCCTTTGGACCATGTGCCTCTTTCTCTCTCCGCCCCTCCCCCTCAAAAATAAACATACATCTAAAAATAGAAATTGTATGACTGGGGCTAATAGGTTTGTGTGCAGAGCAAGCAGAGTATTGTGGCAGAAGTGAACCCAGAAATGTTGAGCCGCATGTCCATGGTCACGGAGCCGGCCAGCTGCAGGACACGTGCGTGATGTGGGCGTGACCGTGAACCAGGCTTTGTCCAGGGGCGTCTGGTCGCCTGTGCTGTGCATACAATTTTGCACACCCGGTCTTAACTTTCTTAGACTCAGACATTTGTGCAGAGAGCAGCATGCGGAACTCCCCTTGCTCTGGATCTGAACCCGAAGACGCTTCCTGCCCGTCAGGCCACGCGGCAGACCCCCGTGCGTGCCGTTCCCCGGGGTCCCTTCTTGGACTGTCACACTGACCACGCGGTGAGCAGAGTCAGCTGGAAGCGAACGTTAGCAGTGGCCTTTCCGCCCGCCGGGGGTAGCCTGTTCATGGGCGCCGCGGGTCTGCCGGAAGCTCGCAGGTCGTTGCTCCGTTCCACTCCTTGGGGAACGGTGTGCAGGTGGCTTCTGCACGCAGAGCTAGTTCTCACCCAGGAGGAACGTGGCTCATTCCAGGCAGGGTTTGTTGCAGTGACTTAGGCAGCCCGGTGCTTGGTGGCGTCCAGTGACTTGCCTGGCATGGTCTGGTCCCGCAGGCGGGCATAGTGTCCTGATGCGCGGTAGGCGGAGTCGCGGGCTGGGCGCAGCCGGGAGGCCCCTCTGAGCACAGCGGACACGTCCCCGTGCCAGGAGGATCGGGCCCTCCAGAGCCGGTGTTGGGACTGAAGGCCAGCGGCTGCTCTGAAGCGTAGGAGCAGGGCTCTCGGGATTTACATCCTTGGGTCCCAGGTTATGTGCTAATGCTTTTCTTTCCTTCCCGGTTCCTGTGTCATATATTCCTTTCTTTTTTTTTTTTAAATGTTTTATTTATTTCTAGGAGAGAGAGACAGCGTGAGCAGGGGAGGGTCAGAGAGAGAGGGAGTCACAGACTGAAACAGGCTCCAGGCTCCGAGCTGGCAGTCAGCACAGAGCCCGACGCGGGGCTTGAACCCACGAACCGCGAGATCATGACCTAAGCGAAAGTCAGAAAGTCGGACGCTTAACCGACTAAGCCACCCAGGCGCCCCTCATATATTCCTTTTCAACATAAGTTTGGGAATCTGTGGGAATAAGAAGCGTCCATGGCCGTGTCTTGAGCCACAAAGAGATGTCTGGGACTTACTTGTTTATAAAGCTCTTTGGCCGGCGCGTCAGCCAGCGCCCCTTACTGGTGGCCTCACCCGGCAGGGAAGCAGCAGGGAAGGGCGTGGGCGCTGGGGACGCGCCTGGGTCCTCGCATCGCGGGCTGCCGGGTACCGTGTCTCGAGTCCCTGCCAGGCGGGGGGCCCAGCCCGTTCTCTCCAGCGATCTTGCGCCATCTCCCACGTCCCTGCTGTGTGTCCCTGGAAGCACGGGTGGGGTCTGGGGGCCATGTCGGTCTCTGCCCCCAGTCTGCACAGACAGCCCGCACAGCCCGGCCCTAGAGCGGGCACAGAGGGAAGGTGCACGCGTGCGGCTGCCGTGGGGCCGGGGGCGCACCTGTGGGCTCTGGTGCCGCCAAGCTGGGCGGTGGGCATGTGCCACGCTGCACGGGCAAAGAACAAAACAAGGCGCCATGAGGCTGCCTCGCCTCAGGCCACGGGGACGCCGCTGGCCTACGTGACCCCGTCCACGCGGCTCCGGGAGTGAGGTGGGCGCGGTGCCGGGCGGGGGGGGGGGGGCACTCCGGCTCCCGCGTGGCTGTGCAGTTTGCCTCCCGCCTCTGGTCCCCGCTGCCTCTGTCCTGTCACACTGACCTTCCCTGCAGTGCTGGTGTTCGCACCTCCCCTCCCCCATGGCTCACTGTACCCCAGCAGGCCGCCTGGGGGCGAGGCTGGGGCCCGGGGCTGCGCCGCGGGGCTGGGGGCCAGGACCCGATGCTGCGCCGCGGGGCTGGGGGCCGGGACCCGATGCTGCGCCGCGGGGCTGGGGGCCGGGACCGGGGCTGCATTTTATTCCCTCATCTGTGGCTGCAGCGTCTCAGGCCCCTGCGTGCTGAAGGCACAGGGTCTCGTTCAGTGTTTTAAAGATTCTCCTGGACCGAAGACGCTTCCTGGGTGCCCGGCACGCACGATACTAAATAATACAGAGTGAGACGCCAGCCTCCTCTCTTCCCAGAAGGGCCCTTGAGCAGGGAGACCCAAAACGGCTTAGTAGCTCCATCCGGAACCCAGTTTTACCTTCTCGTTAACGGCCCGCTGCCGCATTTCTAAAGCGGCCGTCCGATCTGTTGGAAGCCTCGGGACCGCGCCGGGCGTTCTGTCCGCATCTGAGCCCAGCGCGTTCGTCCCCCGACCACCAGCTTGCAAGGGTTCCCATCGGCTCCCCCTGCGGGTGCAGACCACCTGCTCAGCACAGTCCCTCGAGGAACTTAGCCCATGGGGGTACTGTGAGGGGGAGCCCTTCCTGTGCGGGAGGACGTGCGTTACAGCCTGCGCTCGGCGTGGGGGGGGGCTCACCTGCGCTGACCGCGCTCTGTTCCCCGCAGTGTGCTGGCGAGGAGAACTGCGTGGACAGCCGGACCATCTACGTGGGGCACAAGGAGCCCCCGCCAGGTGCTGAGGCCTACATCCCGCAGAGGCACCCCGACAACAGAATCGTCTCCTCCAAGGTGAGCTGTGCCCCCACGGCGGGTCCCCACCCTGCTCCTGGTCTGTCCCCGAGGTTCCTGCCCGCCACTGCCAGGCGCCCTGGGGGCATCCACGTACTCGGCCCACGCTCAGCCCCCCGGCTGGCGGCAGACCACATGTCCGTCACCTCCCCTAATCACCCCGTGGACACACCAGGTCTGCTCCTGCCATGTGTGTGCTGGCCGTCCGGCCACGTGCCAGGGTGTCCTCACCTGTGAAGTAGAGATGATGCTGGGGGTCACCAGTGAAGGGAGGGGTGTGGGGCCACCTTGTAAACGGAAACACCGAGCACACGTCTGTCAGTCAGTCAGCTCCAGGCTCACGTCTGTCAGTCAGTCAGTTCCAGGCTCACGTCTGTCAGTCAGTCAGCGCCAAGCACACATCAGTCAGTCAGCTCCAGGCTCATGTCTGTCAGTCAGTCAGCTCCAGGCTCACGTCAGTCAGTCAGCTCCAGGCTCACATCCGTCAGTCAGTCAGCGCCAGGCCTGCACCGGGAGGCCAGTGACTGGAGGGTCAGCACTTGAATGCTGGGACTGGAGGCTGGGGACACAGAGGCGCACTCCACACGCCTGCACAGTGACTGGGCAGTGGCTCCAGGACAGGCACAGAATCTAGCAGCTGACTTTGAACAAAAAAAGCAAATGATGGAGATTTGGAGAACTTTCTCTTCAGATGCACGCACCCATGTCCATGAAGGTGTGTACATGTGCCTGTGTGTCTTGGTGCGCATGTCCATGTGGGTGACACACGTGGTCCCAGGCATGTGTCCTGCTGTGCACGTCTGTGTGGGGGACACACTACATTTTTCTATAAACTATCAGAGCACCTAAGTTTGTTAAGAATACTTGAGAACAGAAAAGTCTTCCTCTTTAAAGCAGTTTTTTTAAAAGGAACTATTTTATTTAAAGCTGTAACAGGACACAATACCTCTAATCACCAGAATTGCTCATCTGGAAAATCCCTAGCGATGTGTGTGGTAGGTTGTTGCCCTGGGGGGTAAGTGACAGGAGGCGTGACCGAGCAGACCTGACTCCAGGCTGGCGTTGGCAAAGGGACCTGTGTGACCCTGGCGGCCTCAGGTGGCACTTTCACCAGAGACCTCCACTCATCTGCCCAAAACGGGAACCTCAAACGGTTCTTAAGAATCAGCCCCCGTGCAGTAGAGGTGCACCGAGTCAGAGAATGCACCAGAAACACGGCCGCGGGTGCCAGGTGAGCGTGTTGGGGCGGGCGCCACGAAACCGCCCACGCTGCCCAGTGTTCAGCCCAGGACGCGTGTTGGACCCTTTGGCCACTGGTGGCTCCCTGCGGTGGCTGATATCCCCCTCCAGGGACAGAGCCTGGCCTGAATGTCCAGCCCCCAGTCCCTTCAGGTGGATGTGGAAAGCCCTGCGCAAGGCTTTGTGGGGGAACCTTCTGGAAGACAAAGCGCCTGGCTGACTGGGGCACTCTGAGGGCCTGCTTGATGCACGTGGTGGAAGGTAGCCGGACGCCGATGGAGGCTTGTTCATGACAGTGTCGTGGGGACGAGAACCAGGCTCAGTGCTTCCTAAATGCCATTCCCGACTCTGTCCTCTGATTCATCTGTCAGAACAACTTATTATTTCCCTTTTGTTCTTTCAAATACTCCCGCGGTGATTGTGAGTCGCCACCTTTGCCCCCCTGCCGTGGCCCCCCGCCGTCCCCTCTGCACTTCCACACTGGGGCCCCCGTGCCACCTCGCTTCCTACGATGGTGACGCGGTGCTGGGGCCCAGTGAGGGCGAGTTTGAGACGGACTTGCGGCGACCCAGGGGCTATCCATGCAGCTGCTTCTCGGGAAAGTTCCTTAAGAGCAGGAGGAACTAAGTCACCATCCCGGCAGCAGGCAGGTCGGGCGGAGGCCACGGGGAGCGTGGGAGCCGGGGTCTCAGAGCTGGCGGGGGGCTGTTCTTGCCACTGCCATTGGTTCCGGGGGGATCGCTGGAGCCACCTCGGGTTCTGTGTCTCCCTCTCTCTCTCTCTCAAAAATGAATATTTTTAAAAACCCAATAAAACACCTCAGTGTGTTGGGAAAAGAACTGAATTTGTAAAACCTGAGTTTCCAACATTTCCAGAGAATGTTTGCTGTACCGTATGTGTGTTTTCTTGGGAAAACGTTTCTCTTAGAAGAAAAGGCTGCTGGGCAAGACTTCTTCCTCGCACGAAGCCTCCACTCAGCTCGATTGCATTTAATCAGAGAGCTTTACCGCGTGAAAAGTTACAGCAGGGGCGACGTTGCCGGGCTCACCGTGCTTCCCGGAGGCGGCGGCACTGGCGTCAATGATTAGAGTTCTGTTTCCTTCCTGGCGGAGACACTGGGATGGCTCTGGGATGAAGGAGAAGCCAGAACAGAGTCCCCCACGTGTCCCTTTTCCTTTGCTCCTGACGACACGCAGAGCCCCGCGCCCGGGACTTGAGCTTGAACGCGAGCCGATCCGGCTTCGGGACGAGGTCGGTGCCACCTCATCGAATCCACAACATCCGTGTGGCCCCCAGTCTGCCCGCAGGACGCTACAAACCTGATATTAGGCTGAGGAAGTGCGGTCACCCCATACCTTCGAGAAAGCTACATCACTTGTGACTTTTGGCCACGGAGGATTGTGTCTGCTGGTCAGAGGGGGGCAGACAGTGCTCCGAGGACTTGTGAGCGCGTCGTACCTGCCACACAGGAGGTCGGCCCATCCGAGGAGCAGCAGCTTCAGAGCCGAGCCCACGACTGAGCCTCAGCAGCGAGCCTGACCCTGACCTTCATGTCCGCAGGCCCAGCACGGTGCCTGCTCGGCGTCCTTCCCCAGAGATCCTGGCCGGGCCTGACTGGTTTCCACGTCCTGGGCTCCCAGCCGTGAGTGAGAGCGAGCCAGCCCCACGCGTGTGGATTTCCCTCCACGGGAGCCTCTCCGGCCTGCGGGGCCATGTCGGGACCATCGGACAGCACCGTGGGGGGGCCGCCTCAGGCACCTGATGGCCAGGACTGCGCGGTGTGGTCCACGTGGTCTTGTCCGGCAGTGGGCAGAGCACAGCGCCAGGCGTGTCTGGAGTTCACTTCCCAGCCGGGCCCCGGGCAGACCGGCGGGCTGCGTGCTCTGTCCCGAGCCACACTCCCAGCGGGCCCAGAACTGCGGCCACCGCCACAGACAGAGCCGTGCGCCTGGGAGGCGTCCTCGGCGTGGGGCCCACACACCTCAGTGCACAGTGTCCACGACGTGACCAAGGCAAGAGCAGGAGTCGTCCTATGTGACTCGGGACCCCTCACAGGGTCTGCAGGGGCGAGGCGAGCTGACACCACGCCCCTGCAGTCCTGGGTCGGGGAGCTGGCGCCTGATGCTGCGGGAGGGTCCGAGTCCCGCACGACATTGTGCCCGAGTCTATCTCCGCCTCCCACAAAGTCCTCAGCTCGTCGGCTCTTACATGTGTTGTCAGAGGCTCGTGTTACAGATTTGGTCTGCATGGTGCTGATCCGTGTGCACGGTCACACGCACTTAAATTATATCACGGGGTTTCCACCCTGTCACACGCCATCAGGAATTAGTGACCCTCCTTTTGACCACATTATCTGTAGTAATGACTTATTACAGTAATTTATCCCTCGCAGTAAGGAGATTACAAAGTGTAACGTCTGAGCGGCTGCGTGGCCTCTCCTGCCTGATTAGAATTCAGCAATCATGTAAGTGGCTTTCATGTCTACATCTGAGCTGCCTAGAACCTGGGGAGCTGGGGAGCTGCAAGGGGCCCAGAAAGGGTAGCGTTAAAATAGGACAAGACCGGGGCGCCTGGAGGGCTCTGTGGGTTACGTGTCCAACTTTAGCTCAGGTCATGATCTCACGGTTCATGGGTTCAAGCCCCGCGTCGGGCTCTGTGCTGACAGCTCAGAGCCTGGAGCTACTTCAGATTCTGTGTCTCTCCCCTGCTCACACTCTGCCTCTCTCTCAAAAATAAACAAACATTAAAAATTAAAAAAAAAAAAAAAAAGGACAAGACTGGGCATACACATAGTGTTCTAGACTTCGTGAAACTTCCCACAGAAGGATGGTAGCAGATGACACTGTTTTCTTTTTTTTTCTTCTTTTTTTTACAAATAGTTTATTGTCACATTGGTTCCCATATAACACCCGGTGCTCATCCCCACAAGTGCCCTCCTCCATGCCCATCCCCCCTCCCCCTCCCCACACATCAGTCCTCAGTTTGTTCTCAGCATTCAAGAGTCTCTCACGGTTTGCCTCTCTCCCTTTCCCCCACCATTTCCCCCTTCTTCTCCCCCACGGTCCTCCGTTAAGTTCCTCCTAATCCTCCGTGCAAACATATGGTATCTGTCCTTCTCTGCCTGACTTATTTCACTCAGCGTAACACCCTCAAGGTCCATCCATGTTGCTACACAGGCCAGATTTCATTGTTTCTCATTGCCATGTAGTATTCCATCGTACAGATAAACCACATCTTCTTGATCCATTCATCCGTGGATGGACACTTAGGCTCTTTCCATGTGTTGGCTGTTGTGGAGAGTGCTGCTGTGAACATTGGGGTACGTGTGCCCCTGTGCATCAGCACTCCTGTGTCCCTTGGGTAAATTCCTAGCAGTGCTATTGCTGGGTCATAGGGGAGTTCTGTTGTTAGTTTCCTGAGGAACCTCCACACTATTTTCCAGAGGGGCTGTACCAGTTTACATTCCCACCAGCAGTGTAGGAGGGTGCGTGCCCGTTTCTCCACATCCTCGCCAGCATCTAGAGTTCTCTGATTTGCTCATTTTAGCCACTCTGACTGGCGTGAGGTGGTATCTCAGTGTGGTTTTGATTTGTATTTCCCTGATGAGGAGGGATGCTGAGCATCGTTTCATGTGTCTGTTGGCCATCTGGATGTCCTCTTTGGAGAAGTGTCTGTTCATGTCTTCTGCCCATTTCTTCACTGGGTTGTTTGTTTTTCAGGTGTGGAGTTTGGTGAGTTCCTTATAGATTATGGATATTAACCCTTTATCTGATATGTCATTTGCAACTATCTTTTCCCATTCCGTTGGTTGTCTGTTAGTTTTATGGATTGTCTCCTTTTCCTTGCAGAAGCTTTTAATCTTGATGAGGTCCCAATAGTTTATTTTTCCTCTTGATTCTTTTGCTTTTGGGGATAGGATGACACTATTTTCTTATATGTAAGATGAAAACTTTCTAACGTGGCAACTTTGAAGAGTATATAACAAGTCAGAGAGGGCTGTGATACTCTCACACGTCCTTCTTGCCAGTGTCCGCGGCTCCCCCGGTGGCTGCGCTGGCCTCGTCTGTGCATCCACGTTCTTCCCCAGGCGTTGTGAGGCGCGTCCTACATGGCATCTGACTCCTGTCTTTCAATTTTTCAATAGGTGGAGGATGGAGTTTCAAGTAGGACCCTTTTCCATGTGACTTTGGTACCAAGTGACATATTTCAAGTATTTGGGGAAGTTTTTGATCAACCAGTGGGCAGTAAATACAGGCCTGGGTGCTGGGAAGTGAGGTTGGCTTCACAGGGCGGGGCCTTGAGGACGGCTGCATTTGGGCTCAGGAAACCCGTGAAGAACAAAGGGTCCTTCTGGGCTGGTCACAGAAGCGCAGAGACGGGATGTAGGCACCAGGCCTGCGTACTGACTTGTTTCCTTTCATCTCCTTTTAAAAGTTCACAGAAGGTAACTGGCTCTTTCATCATGGCCCATGTAAGAGAAAAACAAAATTTAAGAAGGTTGTGTTTGTACTGTTAGGCTGTAAAATTTTAATGCCCCTATTATTTTCTTAGCATTGCTTGGAGGCAGTACTTTGATCCCCGCCCCTTCCTCCAGGACACGCGCTGTGTACTTATTTATACATGACGAAACTGGAACACAGTCCCTCAATAATTCAGATAATTCGCTAAAGTTCACTGGATTTTTAGTTGTCATGGCCGGAGTTTGATACGGCCATGGGTTTTGCAGTAGAATAAAGAGAAAATACTTTCTTAAAAAAAATTTTTTTTTTAATATGTATTTATTTTTGAGAGAGAGAGACAGAGCACGGGGGGGTGGGGGTGGGGAGAGGGAGACACAGAATTGCAAGCAGGCTCCAGGCTCTGAGCTGTCAGCACAGAGCCCGACACGGGGCTCAAACCCACTAATGCAAGATCAAACCAAGAGATCATGACCTGAGCTAAATTGGATGCTTCACCAACTGAGCCACCCAGGCGCCCTAGAGGAAATACTTTCTGAATTCCATAGGGTAGCCAGAGCATGCTGGGGTAGGGCAGCAAATTAAGGATTCAGATCATGGTTTCTTTTGTTGTTGTTTTGTTTGGTTGGTTGATTGGTGGGTTTTTTGTGGGGAGAAAACATTACCGCTGTTTTGGGAGAATTGGCAGGCAGGGTTGGGTTCTTTTGGGTTTTGTCTGTCTGTCTCTGATTGAGAAACTGAGGTAGAGACATGTATTCTCTGCCCTCTGTTAGTGTCAGCCCCATTCCTGACCTAGAGCCTGTTTGGTTCTCGGTTTGTTTGCCCTCAGATGAAAGCCTCGTGTGGCCTTGACAAAACCCAGCACCCATTCATGACGTAGAATAAACCAGGAATATGGAGAATTTCCTCGACTTGATAAAGAGCACCTATAATAAACCCACAGCTGACGTCATTCTTTCTTTTTAATATTTTATTTTTATTTCTGAGAGAGAGAGACAGCATGAGCGGGAGAGGGTCAGAGAGAGAGGGAGACAGAATCTGAAGCAGCACCAGGCTCTGAGCTGTCAGCAGAGCCCGACACGGGGCTCAAACCCACTAATGCAAGATCCATGACCTGAGCCGAAGTCGGGCACCCAACCGACTGAGCCCCCCAGGCGCCCCGAGCTGCCGTCATTCTTAATGATGAGAAATGAGATGCTTTCACCCTAAGGCTGAGGACAGCGCCACTGTTGGCATCCAGCATCTTACAGGATGTCCTCACTGATACAGCGAGGAAGGAAAGGGAATGCGACATACGCAGTTTGGGAAGGAGGGAACAGGCCCCTAACATGTGACGTGATGGTCTGCGGAGAAAATCCCAGAGAAATCCCAAGGAAACCTGGCCAGCAGCAAACAGCTGAATTCACAGTTTAGAAACACCATTACACTAGCATAGGAGAAAAAGACACGTACATACTTGTAACAGAATATGTACAAGATCTACGTGAGAAAACTGTAAAACTGTGATGAAAGAAAAGATTTAGGTAAACGGAGAGACATTCCATGTTCATGGGTCAAAGGCGTAGTGTTGTGAAGATGTCAGTTCGGTCTGACTCAGTCTGTAGAGTCGCTGAATCCAAATCCGAATCCCAGCAGGTTATTTTGTGGACACCAGGACACTGATGCTAAAGTTTGCAGGGAGAGGCAAAGACTCAGAGGGGCCCATTGGAGGGCTGACGCTGCCACCATCTAGACTGATGTCAGGCCACAGCTACTCAGGGCAGTGTGGCCAGCGGGATGGCATAGGGCCCGGAAACGGGCCCCCGCATACAGCGGTCAGCCCATCTTGACAGAGGTGCAACGGCCGCCCAAGGAGCGAAGACTGTCTCCTCCACAAATGGCGATGGAAACGCTGGGCGTCCATTTGCAAAAAGTGACTCCAACATGGATCTTCCACTTTTCAGAAAACCTAACTCGAAATGGATCATAGACCTAAGTGTAGAACCCAGGACTATGGACATCTAGATGGTAGCGTGCGAGAAAACCCACGCGCCGTTGGTGGGGCCGGGAGGGTTTGGGCACAGCACTGCAGGGGTGGCCGTGGGAGGTACTCCTCAAAAGACACTGTTGAGAGAGTCAGGAGACCAGCCACCAACAGGAAACATTTGCAAAACCCAAAGCTGGTAAAGGCCGTGTATCAGACAGGACCCGGGGGGTAAGGGGTGCCGGGGTGCGTCCAACGGGTGGGTCTGGGAACACTGGGAGCTAACAGACCAACACCGAGCTCAGCGTTCACTGGAATTAATGACCTCTGGGACATTGCTGTTTTCAACACAAAAGTTAAGGAAACTCCCCTCCTGAGGCAAAAATCAAACGTCTGGAGAATAGGAGGCGGCCAAGACCAGGCGCCCTCTCCGCCCCTCAGGCCCCCGTAGAGGGGAGGCGCGTGGGGCGGACCCCGGACACCCGCGCCGCGGGGGCGTCTCCACGCGGTCCAGGCCGCCTGGTGATGCCGACTGCTGGCGTAGCTCCCGCCGCCAGCTGGGAGCAGTGTCCCAGGACCGGAGAGCCTGTGACGGACTTACCGTCAGGGAAGAAGGCTCAGCGTGTGTGTGTTAACAGTCATAAGCTCACGTGGCGTATGAAATACATGTTAACGGTAAGACTGCTCCGCGTTCCGTCACATTATCTGGGACCGGGTAGCCTGTATGTTCCCAGGGGTCCTGTTCTGTGTCAGCACTTCCCTTCATGGCCGGCCAGTTGATAAAACAGCTACAGAACTCTAAATTTTGGACGGTGAGTCTTGTATCTAAAACTAAATTGTGCTCTGGAACGCAGCGCTCTCGCCGTGGAGCGGCGTAACGCTGGAGAGCAAAATGTGATCGCAGTGCCACATCTTTGTTTTTTCTTCTCCACAGTACACCTTTTGGAACTTCATACCCAAGAACCTATTTGAACAATTCAGAAGAATAGCCAACTTTTATTTTCTTATCATATTTCTGGTACAGGTAAGGCCAGCCGTCTTTTTTTTTTTTTTAATCACCATACAATCTAACTAAGTGATCTTTATTTTCGGGTGATTGACTGGGGTTTGCTAACGAGGAAGAGCAAGGACTTGGTGCCTTTATCTACACGTCCTCCACCTGTTTTCCTTCAGGGACAAGTGTTTTGGTTCCTTTGACTTGGCTCTGACCTCTTCCAGTCCTGGAGGGGAAATCAGGAACTTTCTGGTCGTTAGGAGAAATTCAGCAGCCACTGAGCTCTGTGATGTGGACCCCTTCCCACGTGCACAGAGATGCTCTAAAGAGATCAGAGAGGAAGAGAAAGGAGAGAACCAGGAAGGTCTGAATCAGGGAACGGTGGGTCCGTTATGTTTTAAGAATAGCAACCTCATTTTCCTCAGTCCTGTGACATACGGTGGAAGGGCTCTCAGAATTTCCCTACCATTAAATTATTCAAATAATGTAATTGAAACCTGGTACCACAGCAGAGCAGAAAATTAAAATAAAATGTGCACTAGAGTCAGACTCGTGTCTTTGCCAGTGTGGGCACGGTTTCCTGAAGCGGGTCCCTTAACCAGAGCGAACTACCCTCAGTTTTGTAGGAAATAGGATGACTTACCCCGATCTGACCGATCTCTAGTCGGGGGGTAGAGTGGGTAACAGTAAAGCAATTTGAAATACGCAAAAGCACATGTTTCCGACCAGTGTGTCTAACATCAGTGCAACGTGCCTGGAGAACGGCCCTGCAGTTCTGTTTTGCTTGCAGTTGATCATCGACACCCCGACGAGCCCCGTGACAAGCGGGCTCCCGTTGTTCTTCGTCATCACGGTCACGGCCATTAAACAGGTGAGAAGTCCGCAGGAAAAAGGGGAAGAGGTCACATCCTCATTAATGCCGCCTTCTGTCCAGAGCGGAGTGATCTGGTTTGTTTCAGCTAGTTTGTAGACAATTTAACCAAGTTCTAGAAATTCATTCTGGTAACTTAGATTGACACTTGGGCTGAAATAAGAGAGATTATATAACGTGGCAGTGAGCGTGATGCCCCCCGAGTCTGAGGGGGAAGCCAGGGTTTTCACGTTCAGAAGCAACCAGACACGGGATCTATTTTTAGAGGAGTTTCTTAACCTGTCCACACTGCTGACCGTCTGAGCCGTAGGCACCTGCTGTGTGCAGAGTCAGGGTGCAGTTTTCTAACAGAGTGTGCTGAGTTCTGACTCACTGCGTGCGGGGGGGCTGTTCCCCCAGGGCCGGTCCAGACAGAAGTTATTCCCATGTAGCTATGGCCGCTGTCTGGTTCTGGAAAATTCCCATCCCCTCGGGAGGAGGCCACAGGCCTACCCTGCCGTTCCCCTCCCCGAGCCCCTGGCCCCCAGCAGTGTGCCCGGGTCACGGCCACGCACGGCCACGCCTCCCACGGGCTGGGTGTGAAGCGGCTCTTTGTACTTTTGGTTTGCATTTCCTTGGTGACTAATGATTTTGAGGATCTTTTCCTGTGCTTATTGGCCATTTCTGTGTCCTCTTCAGAGAAAGGGCAGCAAATCCTTTGTCCATTTTAAAGTCAGGTTAAAAGTCTACTTATTGATGAGTTGCAAGAATTCTCTGCGCACTCCAGATACAGAGCCCCGATCTGCTGCAAACGTTTGAGCCTAAGGATGTTTGCACCTCAGTGTTGATTCATCAGCCTTCCATTTGGGAGATCTGGATAATTGGTAAAAATGGCAGCTTCTAGTGAAATGATCAATGGTCAAATTCTTGCTGACAAAGCCGTGCTTTCTTGGTGTTTCTCTTTAAATAAAAACAAAACAAAACAAAACGTGCTTTACGTGAGATGTGGTATGTGACAGCAGGTGACAGTGGAGGTCAGTGGCTTTCTCTAGACTGAGGAAGGACGTAGAGCGGGGTCAGGTTCTAGTGTGTGTGTGTATGAAGAGCGCCTCGAAGTTGTCTTCTGCTGGCCTAGCGCCTTCTCAGTGCGAGAGTGTCTGCATTAGTGTTGTTCTCATACAGAACTCTGAGCAGCATTTAGGGGTTTCTTCGTTTTGATCTGGATTTCATTTCTCACTCTTTAGTAACCTGGAAATACAGATTTGAACAAAATGATTTTACTTCATACCCATTAGATTGGCTTTTAAATGTAAAAGCCTGCGGGACAAGCAGGGGCGGGAATGTGGTGGAACGCATCCAACCTCCGCTGACAGGGGTGTGGTGGCGCCATCTTGGAAAACTGGCACTGAGGGGATGAGGCTGAGGCCATGGATGGCGGGACCCATGGTCCCGAGGGTGTCTAGTGTATGCAGTTGGTGTGTACTATATGCATCTCAGAGTATATGGAGGCCCTGTGAGGTGTCCTGAGATTTTCGTTGCAGGCCTCTTTGTAGAAGACAAACTCGGGACAAGATGTCCTTCATGAGGTAACAGACGACACGCCCGTTAGGCGTGTCGGGGGCACTGGTGCAGTAGCCACGTACGTGGAAGACACGGAACTGCATGACGCGCTTAGTTACAAAGGAAATACGTGTTTGTAAGCATGTAAACACTTCAGATGTTGTGACACACACGTGTCAGGAAAGTGGAAGCCGTGAACAGGAAGGAGTCTGTCTGAGGAAGGGAGAGAAGGGCTGGCGCACGGATCGGAGGCGCTGAGTGTGCAGCATCTCTCAGGACCTGCTCTGAGCGGCGGCCACAGCAAAGTGAGGTGTTTCCATCCTCCTCTGCGTGTTCGGGGGAATGACCATCCTTGTCCCCGGGAGGCTGTGCAGAGCCCACGTGAGGGCCTCAGGGGACGGTGGCTCTCAGCAGCGGGCGGTGACCGTGGGCAGGCAGAAAGGGAGCGGAAGGCGCCCCGAGGCCCTGCGGACGCACGGTGGACCCAGGACCGGGAAGGTACACCTGAAATACTGGCTTCCTAAGGGCACTTGAAGACCTTCAGAATAGGGAGGGCATGGGGGTGGGGCACGTGTGCTCAGCCAAGTGTTCGCTGTCGGCCACGCGGCCACGGCGCCCCTGAGGTCTGCCCACCACGGTGCCTTTGCCGGGAATGAGCGCGTGGCAACCCCGCTGGACACACGAGGGGGCCGCGGCTGCTGCAGGGTGGCCGTCGTGTGTGACGCCGAGATGCACGTACGCAGGCCTGGAGAGCCCGGAGCTGGCGGAACTGCGGCGCCGGACCCCCTGACCCACCCGTGGCCCACAGTCCCTGCTCCTCTGCGAGGGCTCCCAGCCTGAGCCACTGCCTAGCTCCACGAGCACGGCCCTCTGGCCCAGGCTCCGTGCCCCCCAGGCCGCGTGCCCCCCCACCCGCCCACACGTCTGCACACGTGTACTGTGGCCATGCCACCAGTAGTGGCTGTGACATGCTCCCGGGGTAGGGACCCAGATGAGGCTCACCCCTGGGCCTGCGGGAAAGGGCACAGGAGACCCCGCCCCGGTCCTCCCACCTGAGACGTTCCTGGCCTCGGAGGCCCTGGCCACGGTGCTGATAGTGAGCGGCCACGTGTGGTCATCCCAGTGGACTCCGGCACACATAGGAGACGCGTGTCCCACAGGAGAAAGTTCAGGAGCCCCATTCAGCAAATGGAGAGAAGTTGGGTTCGTGTGTCCCCATGACTCGAGGCGCGAGAATGCAGGGCCGTGGGGCAGCCAGCGTGGTGGCCGGGGCCACGAACAAGTGGGTAGATGTCCCACTTGAGGGAAAAGCGCAGACTTGATGGCGGGTGGGTGTCGGGCGTGAGGAAAGGTGACTGCCCCTCGCTTGTCCGACGGCTGCAGCGGGACACGCCCCGCGGCCGTCCGCTCCCGCCCATGGCGGTCTCTCCCATGCAGGGCTATGAGGACTGGCTCCGCCACAAGGCCGACAGCGCCATGAACCAGTGCCCGGTGCACTTCATCCAGCACGGCAAGCTGGTCCGGAAGCAGAGCCGGAAGCTGAGGGTGAGTGGAGCCGCTGGCGCTCTGCCGCCCGGACCCGGAGCCGTCCCCACCGCAGCGCTGCCCGGGGCAGGGGGTTCAGGAGCAGGACATCGTCCAGAGTCGCTCTATGGGCGGAGGCCGGCCTCTTCCCCTTCCCCAGAGCCTTCCACTCTGTCTTCCTGACTTTAAGTTTTATGTTTTTATTTTCAAGTTGCAATAAATAGACTTGACTTTTTAGAGCAGTTTAGAGCACGCCAGGGTTGCATGGCCTTTATGAGCTTGTGCTCACCCGTCACGATCGAGAAAGCTCTAAAACACTGTTAGAGAATTTGTTCTAGAATAAGGCAAAGTCATATAAACATGAACTCTGCTGGTTGGAAACTGTGAAAATAGGGACAGAAACCTGACGGAAGGCTGCATTTTAACTTCCTGTCTCCGTGAGGCGTCAGCGTATCGTTCCTGCTAAACGTCTGCATCACTTGAGCGGGTGTTTGCACACCTGCCCCAGCCGGCGGGAAGCGGTGCACAGACAGGGAGTGTCATCGCCAAGGCTGATCCTGCGGGGTGGTAGCGGGGACCCCACGCGGGCTGCCGCACCGAGGCCGTCCGTCTGTCTGTCCTGCAGGTGGGGGACATCGTCATGGTCAAGGAGGACGAGACCTTCCCCTGTGACTTGGTCTTCCTCTCCAGCAGCCGCGGAGACGGAACCTGCCACGTGACGACCGCCAGCCTGGACGGGGAATCCAGCCACAAAGTACCGCACCTTTCGCCCCTGCCGTGCCCGCAAGCCCAGCGCTGCCTGTGGTCCCCGGGCACCCCAGGGAGCTGGGCCACGTGTCCCCTCGGGCCCGTGACAGCCACCTGCGCCTGGTCAGCAGAGGCAACTGCATGTCAGTCCTCAGCTGCGGCGTTTAGCGGAGGGGCCAAATCACGGATGCGATGGGCAGACTGGGAAGTTTGAAATTTCTCATTTAGCGTCTTGTCTAGACTGGAATTATGTGAAAAGTCACGCAAGAGTCCAGGTTTTAAGTGATTATCAGTTCAAGGGGTGCCTTTTTGTTAGAATATCTTCAGGACTCTCTGAAGTTATAATTAGGGTCTGGGACTCGGTGTGGGGCTCTGTCCTGGCAGTTGGTGCTGCACAGCTTTAACGATCACGAAAGGATGGAAGGCATCACTATTACTTTTAAGGATTTTGTTATTAAAAACCATGGAACTTTCTGAGGAGTTTAGGAAGTGAGCATTGCTCGGTGGGCTCAGCTGTGTCAGAGGCCTCGGCTGACTGCAGCTAATTGTGGTTTTCAACGATGGAAAAGAGAGGTTTTCTTCCTTTTGTGGATAATTCACATCCTCCCGTAAACCGTGCGAGACTTTTTGGGCACATGTTGTATGTACACATCCCGAGAGAGCTAGCATTCTGGCCCCACTGACACTAAGTCAGGAAACGCACAGGGGCGCCAGGGGCCCCACGCATCCCTGGCCGTCGGCAGCAGGCTGTCTCGAGCCCGTCCTGCGGGAGGGGTGCCCCAGCATCGCGGCCACACGAGTGGTCTGCACGTGAGATGGGGCAGCCGTCGCCCTCGCGCACTGCAGGCGGAAGCCCCCCTGTGCCTGGGGTGCCGTCGCGCTCTGCATCCCGTTGGTGTCTGTCTGACATCACTGCTGCTCACTCGGCCTGGCCTGGGGGCCGGCCTGGGGGCTGGAGTTACCAGAGCCCTTTGCCTAAAAGGCAGTGGGGTTCCCGCACTGGTCACGTTTACAGCTCATGTGGCCTCGGGCAGGCACTTCTAAGTTCTCTGTGGTTTCCACGTCCACGGAACAGACCTGTCTCCCAGGGGCTCCTGTGGCGATAGACTCAGAAAGTCTCCCAAAGCCCCAGGTGCACTGGGCTCCCCGGGGTGTCGTGGATGCTGTCCCTGCCACGTGATTGTATCCCCACTTGTTTGCATCACGCCCTTTCCTGCCCACGCTTGATTTCCGGGAGGATGAGAAGGCGCTCAGAGACGCACTGTCTCAAGCAGGCCCTCGCACTCGGGCTCTGAGCCCATGCAGTCGTGTCGGTGCATCTGGCCAGGGCATCGGCGTTGCCTGGGTCATGTTAGAAATGCCATTCTTGGGGCCCCCAGACCCCGCACTCGGGGCTGCCCCACTGTCAGGGTCCCGCAAGTCCTCCAGGGTCTGAGGCTTGCTTGGTTCGCGGAGCTGTCGGTCGAGGCCAAGTGGGCAGCTGTGCGGTAGAAGCTCACGCTCACCAGCAGCGCCAGGCGAGGGCAGTTTGTGATGCCAAGGCCAGCACCGTGCACATAGTAGGTCCTCACCTGAGGAAAAGGAAAATCAACTGAGTCACTGTGACAGATCCAAGTGTCCCACTTTGCAGAAGAATGTGCAGTGACTGTTAGTTTGAAGTTGAGGGTGGCGGGCGGGGGTGGATGTTTCCGGCACCTTATCAAGGAACACCGGTAGCACAGTGCGATCCTGTAACTTGTTAACACCCACAAATCCATTACACGTTTACTTACGTGCTACTCGTGGGAATACGTGTACGTTTTGTCTGAGGCTTAGCTGTGGGCACAGCAGACAAGACGTGGTGCTGCCCCTGTCCGAGGGGCGCCGGGGTCGTGTCCGTGGTTTGGTTGTGAATTCACCTTTCTTGTCCATGTGCAGACTCACTATGCCGTTCAGGACACTAAGGGGTTTCATACCGAAGAAGATATCGACGGCTTGCACGCCACCATTGAGTGTGAGCAGCCCCAGCCAGACCTGTACAAGTGAGTGCCATCTGTGTCCCCATCAGGTCTTCTTGTTCTGCACCCGACTGCGTCCAGCGCCATGCTCGTTTGGGAAGAGAACGTAAAATCACTGTGTAAAAATGAAAACGAAACCAGAAATACATAGCTTAGAAATTTTCATAGTCCAACAACATTAAAATCTATAGCTATTTGTGTAATTATTTGGACTGGCTTCATGGAACAAGGTTTATTGAGGAAAAAGTAATTTTCTGTAATTCGAGGAACCTGTTTTAAGGAAAATCTTGAAGTCATGGGCTAACAGGGAAAGAAAATAAAGGGAGAAAGGGGGAGGAATTTAGGTGAAGATCCCAGCCCGTGAGCTTCCCTTCGGGAAGTGGGAGGCGGGTGCGGGGAGCAGACAGGCGCCGGCTCCGTGTCTCCTGAGGCAGCTGCGGGCACTGACCCGGCTCCTCTGTCACCAGGTTTGTCGGCCGCATCAACGTCTACAGCGACCAGAACGACCCCGTGGTGAGGTGAGCGCAGACGGGCGGGGGCTGTTTTCGTCCCTGCTGTCAAATCCAAGTGAATTCTTGGATTTCTGTTAAGAGGCTTCCACTGTGGCCGCTCCGTCGGGTTTGGAGGGCAGAATTCTGCTTTAGCCAAGGTCCAGCGTCCGCCGCCTTTTCTGGCTTCTCTTGTGAATGCAGCTGTTCGTGCCAACAACTGATGGCGCTCACGGAAAACGTTCTGTCCCCAGTGTCAGGAGCCCCGTCGCCGTTGGCTGCTGCCCCCGTTAGAAATGCCCCGCGGCCTTCATAGACTGTGACGCAGAGGGATCTCTGACGTTTTCTTGGGGGGTGTGCATCTCCTCGCAGTCATCACCCGCCCACTTTGGCTCTAGACCATGTCTAGACTGAAAGGGATGTGTCTCCCTGGGGACCGTGTTGGTGGCAGGTGGGTGTGCTCGCCTGTCATCGTCTGGGACCTGTCACACCCACGGGTTGTGGACAGGGACCGGCGCCCACCAGGCGTCAGCTCTGAAGGCCCGGGCGAGCGTGGTCATTGGCACCGGCCTGTGTCCCCAGGCCTGCGGGCGTGTCTTCCGGACATTGTCCGCCGATCAGCAGGGCTTTGCTGCCCGGGACACCGAGATGGACGGTGCAGGGAGTTGACTCTGGGGAGGATTCCGAGTTGACCTTTTCCACAAACCCCGCTTGCTGGAGAGTCCGACGTACGTGGCCTCCAAACCGTTGACGTCCTGGTGTCCCCTTGTGGGTCAGAGAAAACCGCTGCCCAGAAGTAGTTCAACGGGACTTCGAGGAACGTGAATAGTTACTGAAACGTAAGCCCCTGGGGCCTCTCTGCTCCCACAACCCTTGAAGTTCTGTTTTCTGGAAATGGCGCGTGCACTTCACGTCCCATCTCCGGAACCGGTAGCGCTGGGGAGGCCGTGGCGCGTTGCCGTGATCTTTCATAACCCAACGCCAGTCCACAGGAAGTCCCTGCGGAGAAGCAGCCTGTGCTTCTGCGTCTGCTGAGCGTTCATGTTTGCAGGAGTGAGTAGAGAGGGATCGGCTCCTGAGCCACTGGGACGAGCCAGGAAAAGTCACCGCTGCCGGCTTTGCGTGGTTCACGTTCAGACGCGGTTTAGTGCCGAGCAGTGTGGAGCTAATTACTCACGTATTTCACGTTTTGACCCTAATTCTTGTTTTGTTTTGTAAGTATTTGTACTTTTCAGCAGGCTTGTAATATTTCGGTGTGGAAGGTGTGTATAAATCTGTGGTGTGAGCGAATGGTGATGAATTATGTATCCTTAATCCAGTCAGAGTGGTGCTTCTCCGTCCTCTGTCCAAACTGGATGCAAAGTTCCTTTTAAAATAAATTATGTTAGCCTTCCCGAGACCCTTTTTAAAAGGTCCGTTTGCTTTTGTAAGCGCGGCCGGCGGAGGCCGGCAGGATCGGGAACAGGGGTGGACGGCGTGTGCGCAGCCTCCGTGGCCCTCAGGCCGGGCACGGGTGTCCAGACCGCGGGGCTGCCCTGGGCAGGCACGTCCGGTCAGGTGAGGCCCGGCGGCAGCCTCTCCGCCCCTGTCTTCAGCGCGATGGGGCCCTGAGCCGTGCCGGCCGAGTGTACAGAACGCACCGCGGGTGTGTGGTGTTCGTGTGCAGTCGGCTGCCCAGGGCCAGAGCGCGTGGCGTGCGCTGAAAAGTGCCAGCACTTGCCTTGACCCCGCCAGGGAACCGTCAGAAGGCTCGCGGCAGCAGCGCCTCAGGGCTGCCCTCCGCGCCCTGTTTCTCCTTTTCTCCTGGGAACTGGGAAGCTCTGAGCCTCGAGAACCCACACCCCACAAGGGCAGAGGCTTGGTCTGTTGCTCGCTGTTGTGGGCGTAGGGCCCTGCCCATTCCGACGCGAATGACTTAAATTCCGTGGCCTTTGCTTCCCCAGAGCGGTGGTGCGGGGTGGTTCCGGACTCCACCCGCTCCCACGGGGTCCCTGGGGTTTGCCCCCGGCCCCGTGTGGATCACTGCACACGGCGTTCCCAGCCTCTGCTCTGAAAGTAAGGCCAGATCATGGGAGTCTCGCTGGGGATGCGGTGGAGACCGCCCAGCCTCCTGAGTCACAGACCCCATGTTTTCTCTCTCCCTGAGCGTCTAGGGCCCCAGCCCAGACCAGCGGTGCCCACAGGAGGCCGTCAGGAGTGTGTCCCCAGGCGCTGCTGGTGGGACCCCGCGGGTCGGCCCGCCTCCCTCTGTCGGTCTGGGTGGGCTGGGAGCCCGCGTTCCTGACGGGGGCCACACCCGGTGGCAGTGCCCTGAGAGCAGGTACAGCAGAGTGCCAGCCGCTGGGCCCCACCCAGGGGGGGCCACATGCTCTTACGGGGAGCAGGACTAAGTGTCATAATCCACATAGAAGCGTCTCTTTGTCGACACGATTTCTTCTTGGAGCCGAGTCTGTTGGGTGTGGGCCTCGACTTTGCGCCCGTAGCGCCTTCCTCCGCCTGCTGCGTGACCGCTCTGGTCCCTGTGTCCTTGCAGGCCGCTGGGGTCAGAGAACCTGCTTCTCCGAGGAGCCACGCTCAAGAACACCGAGAAGGTCTTCGGTCAGTGTCCCAGTTGGCAAGTCACTCCTAACAGCTTCCAAAGTTAAGGATGCACAGAACAGTTCAAGCCCACAGGCTGCCACGAGCCATCTCTCCGTGCCCTGAGTGGACTCCATGGCAGCGGTGAAAACCCGTACTGAGGGTGACGAAGTGGTGGCGTCTCAGGATGTCGCTTGTGTATCAAGTGCCTATAGTTTTTGACTTAGACACACAGAGTCCTGTCCACGAGAGAATTCACGCAGTGTATTTCCACAGCAGAGTTCTCTCAACGGCTGCGTGGCTTTGGTAACATCTCCCATTTCTGTGGGTTATGTTCGTCTTTTAACTGAGACAAGTTAAAAATATGCATGTGTGCCTCCCTGTGGTCCGAAAACCCAATATATTAAAACCTGAGCTTCAAGAAAAAGTAGAGATTGATTTCTATGCAGGAGGAAAAAAAGTATTTCTTAAGTCTGAAGAATCCTGTTGCAGGACTCTTTAGGAACTGCTAGCTTACTGAGTGAAATTTACAGTATGACTTGTTGTGTCCAGAATTCTGTGTTTCCTGGGGTCACTGTTCTGACCGTAGACTTCTGCCTTGCAGGTGTTGCTATTTACACGGGCATGGAAACCAAGATGGCGTTAAATTACCAATCAAAATCCCAGAAACGGTCGGCTGTAGAAAAGTAAGCAAGCGCCGGGACCCCCTTGCTGGAAGTGCGTACAAGCTCCCTGAGCTAGAACCGTCTTGAGCCCCTGTAGACGTGAAAGCGGTTTCCTTCTGGCTTCATTAGTAATTCCTTCATGGTCTCTAAGGAGACGGTGGCACCGGCATTTAGGTGGATGGTCTCTTCTGCGGGGATGCAAATGGCCGCACACCATCAACCCGCGCCCGCGGGCTCCCCCCTGTGGACAGCTGCAGTCCCGCAGCATTCTCACCAACCCACTTTCAGCTTTGGGGTTGTTGGAAGCCACGTGAGGAGAATGTGAGCAGAGAGAACAATCTTCCTTTCGTTAGATGGTGAAATCCTTACCGTGATGAGTCAAGGACAGAGTTGGATTTGTGAGAAAACGTGGCCCAGAATTTTGTCTTATTCTTTTGTTCAGGCGTGTCCCTGACTCACAGTGGTTTAAGTTATCTCATACGGGGCTGTGTGGGCTCGGGGACCTTTGGGAAGACTGTCCGATGTCTTCGGTCTGCTCCGGGCACGTTGGTCACAGAATGTGATCCTGCATCTCTGTCCATCGATGGCTACACCAAACGTGAAATGGAGCTTTAGCTCTTAATAAGCCAGAATGCTTTGTTTCCAGGTGTCTGGCTTGACAGTGAGGCCTCAGAAATAAGCCCTGGAATATCCAGCCCCCTCACGAGACCCACTACGACACTGGCCAGGGACGCAGCCTTTTCCCTATTCGGGGGGCGTTTCCCTCCTTCCCCAGTGGCAGTCTCTTAACTTGGAATTCACTGTTGGTGCTGGGTGGCAGAAAGATGGACTTCGGGCGTCTATGAGTCTTGGAGCCCCGGCCCACGGTCAGCAGCGTGGCTGCGTGCCCCGCCCTCTGCCTTGAGGCCGGTGGCCCTAGAATCACAGGCCAGTGGGCAAGGGTGGACTCAGATACATGCGAGCGTCTGTCATGTTACCGGGCCGGGAGGGGGGCTCACTTGTGGCTGTTTCTTGGCCACGCGTTTGGCTCGACTTGTGAGAACGGGGACGCGCCGCTCTGGGTCGTCTGGGAAGCAGTAACTGAGTGCCGTGGCTGTCTTGTGCTTAGGTCCATGAACGTGTTCCTCATCGTGTACCTCTGCATTCTGATCAGCAAGGCGCTGATAAACACCGTGCTCAAGTACGTGTGGCAAAGCGAGCCGTTCCGAGATGAGCCGTGGTACAATCACAAGACTGAGTCGGAAAGACAGAGGAACCTGGTACGGAAGGGGCTTCCCTTTGCGGTGACCACACGGCCTGTAGGCCATTGTTAAAGACAACAGGGCATGAAGCCCCGGTTGGTGACTTCTCTGTCCTGGAGGCGGTCACAGATCTCAGAGTGTCAGCTGTCTGCCCCGCAGACCGCGCTTGACCGTCTTGGTCGGGTACTGGCGTCTACGGTCTGGAAAGGGATAGCCTCCCACGGTGCCTTCACAGGGCGGCACCGTCAACGCTTCCGGAGCCTCTAGAACCCACTGCAGTGTCCTGTGTTTGTTTTTGTTTGTTTTAACATTTTATTTATTTCTGAGAGAGAGAGAGAGAGACACAGGATGAGCAGGGGAGGGTCAGAGAGAGAGGGAGACACAGAGTCCAAAACAGGCTCCAGGCTCTGAGCTGTTGGCACAGAGCCCGACGCAGGGCTCGAACCCACGAACCGTGAGATCATGACCTGAGCTGAAGTCGGACGCTCAACGGACTGAACCCCCAGGCGCCCACAGTGTCCTGTATTTGGACGGTGCTCGGCAAAGGCTCAGAAAGGGTTGTAAGGTAAATGGTACCAGTTTACGGGGAGATTAAGGAAAGGAGGAGCATGCCAGTTATAGGAAAATTGTGGGAAGAATTCAGTTCATTTTTCCTTAGGGGATTTGGGCCCAGTTGCTCATGTTTACGAAAACCCATTTTTCTTAAGCCAGGAGTTAAAACATTTGATTGACCCTCCTCCACATAAAAGAGTTAAGACCTGAGCCATGTGCCTCCAGAACAGGGGGCCCTGCATGCAGAGCAGACCATGTGCAGGTCAGGACCAGGGAGCGCCGGGTACAGAGCAGACTGTGTGCAGAGCGAGACCGTGTGCGGGTCAGGACCAGGGAGCGCCGGGTGCAGAGCGAGACCGTGTGCGGGTCAGGACCGGGGAGCGCCGGGTTCAGAGCGAGACCGTGTGCGGGTCAGGACCGGGGAGCGCCGGGTGCAGAGCACGGCGTGTGCGGGTCCAGAGCAGAGTCCCTCCCGTCCTGTGTGCCGTCGGGTCTCCCACCAAACTAAATGGCTTAAAGGTTGGAACAAAATTGTACGGAGAAATCCTTTCTTGCAGCCTTATTTTTGGGGCGTTCCTAGATTATGACCCAGTAAGTTCGGTAACACGTCAGAGTCTTGAAGGCAACGTGGAGCCCTCCGAGGTGCAGTGGCCCACGGCTGTAGCGGGCGGCCCCGCCTCCCCCAGTGTGACTGTCTCGCAGGTGGCCTGCCCCCCCCCAGGCCCTCTCCCCGTTGGTGGCCCTCCTGGCGCTGGAGTCGGGTGACTGGCACTAAGCGCGGCTGCCCCCACATGATGTATCTTTGGGTTTGAAACAAACGCCCGTATTTCCAAGTAGCACTGGCGCACCCCGAGGGGACCGCCGAGCGTCAGACCTCCGGACGGTGGCGATGGGAGCCGGGAGGTGACGCGGGGCCCTCTCAGTTCCTCAGGGCGTTCACGGACTTCCTGGCGTTCATGGTTCTCTTCAACTACATCATCCCGGTGTCCATGTACGTGACGGTGGAGATGCAGAAGTTCCTGGGCTCGTACTTCGTCACCTGGGACGAAGAGATGTTTGACGAGGACACGGGCGAAGGGCCGCTGGTCAACACCTCGGACTTGAATGAAGAACTCGGACAGGTCAGTCCGGGTGGCGGCCTCTTCCCTGCCGCGTGCACGATCGCGCCCTCTGTGCCGTGCACCCAGGCGTCCGGGGCGGGCACGTTACCCAGACAGTTCGAATGAAAGCTTTTCCGTTTCAGTTCATTCGTGCAGATGTGTCCTCTGACTCGTGAAAGACAGCGGCAACGTTGGGTTTTTAACTTTATTGATGTGACGGTTGTTAGTGCTTCCGTGTGCACGGTTCACGGGAGGTCAGCTGTGCAGCCGTGGGGTGAGCTCAGCGTGGCCGCGTGCTGTGCGGGGGTTTCATGCCGTGTGGGCGGCGAGCACCTGTGTCCAGGTGGTCCCTTCCCTCCGCCTGAAGGTGAGCTAGGTGTGACCTGGGGTGGCCGTGGCCAGGTGGCCCGCGGAGGCAGCTCATGGCTCACTCCTGGCCCCAGCTCTCCGCACCTGAGCTGCCGAATCTGTCAGCGGGCCTGAGGCCATGACCAGGCTGCCCGAGGGCAGGGCGGGCTGACCGGGGTGTCGGGGTGTGGTGTCGGCGGGGTGCGCGGCCGCCTGTCCGCTGGACCCACACCTCAGCTCCGTCCTTGGGAAACAGCTAAGGAAAGGCCCCGCGGCCTGGCCTAACCCTCTCCCAGGGGTCACGTAGGAAAGGGCGTTTGGTAAACGGTGGTTAGTTCATCTTTAAAAACAAAACCAAAAAACAGGAAGAAATTTGGGGGAGCATTTTTGCCAAGAGGGCTGATAGACTGGCAGCTGAAATCCCCCCCACACTGCCCCCGAAACGCAGTCTGTAAATAGACGCTCGGACTCAGGTGGGGACCTGCTCCCCTCAGCCCTCGGGTCAAAGGGTCTGTTCCAGAGAGAGAACTTGCTTGTTGGTGAGCTGGGCTTTCGGGGCATTGCCTCGGTGTGTGCCTCAGCCCCGGGCCTGACCCCGGTGCCACGCAGCCACGTGGAGCCCCGGCCCACCCGCTCGGCACCAGACCAGCTTTCCCTCCGCGTGTCCGCATCCTTGGCAACAGAACCTGGTGCATTTTGCACATTCCTGGGAAATTCTCAGAGAGCATTTCTCGGTAACGAGAAAAATGTCGAGTTGTGTTTAGTACGGAGAAGGTATCGGCCTCCAACCGCGTGGCAGCACCGGGGCCCCGGAGGCTTGTGGGAGGCTCGTTTCAGGAAACGGGACCCGCTGGAATCGTCATTGCTGATCCCCCATCAAAAACATCAGGTGTCATTTACTTCCGACAACACAGCTGCCCGCGCCTGCGAGTCCTCACGCGCGGCCACCTTCCGGTCACTGGTTTTCCAGATCGCAGGTGGGGCGAAGACACGCGAATGCTTGTCTGGGAACCCCGTGCCTCTGCACTTCCTGCCCTCACAACCTGCCTCCCCTGCGCGTCCGGGGCAGCGAGCCGGGACGCGCTCCTCAGGCCAGCGGGGCTCTGACGGCCCCGCGCTGTTCCACCGTCCAGAATGCCGCGTCGTTCCTGATGAACACAAAACCGGAATGGGTCCAAGTTTAGGGCATAAACGGGGTGTCGTTTTCTGTCTGAAATTTGCTTTGTGCTTTTGTTTGAGTTCTGACTTCGGAACCTAAGTGGGGGCTGAGTTCTGACCTCCCAGACCTTCTCGAGTGAGCGCAGGTTCACCGCCCCGTGCCCTTCATTGTCTCGTACCCCCGCCCCGCCTCAGTCTGTCCGGGCAGTGGAAGCCCGGCTGGACCCAGCGTTTCCCTCCCCAGACCGAGGCCCTTCCCGTCGAGGAAGGTGTGCGTGTCCCCGAGGGACCGCTGGCCCCGGCGGGAGCAGCAGCAGGCTGCTCGCCGGCGCATGGCCCCGCGGCGCCAGCACGATGTGGGCACAGAGCCGGGAAGCCCCCTCCGTGCGGACGCAGGGCTGCATTGGGGTCTGAGCCGCACGCGGTGCCTCCCCCTGCCCGAGGCCCCTGGCCGGCCCCACCTAGCGCAGCCGTGCGTCCGCAGGTGGAGTACGTGTTCACGGACAAGACGGGCACGCTCACCGAGAACAACATGGAGTTCAAGGAGTGCTGCATCGAGGGCCACGTGTACGTGCCGCACGCCGTCTGCAACGGGCAGGTGCTCCCCGACGCCTCCGGCATCGACATGATCGACTCCTCCCCGGGCGCCGGCGCCAGGGTAGGTGGCCACGCCCCCGGCACCTCAGGGCGTCCCCTCTGCGCGGCGCGGGGGCCCCAACCCCGGGGCTGCGCCAGCTCCCGCTCCAACCCTCTGGCCGCCAGCGCCCTGACCCGTGGGGCCCGGCAGGTCACGTCCCTGAGAAGCAGCTTTACACGGTGGACCCGCAGGGCGAGCGGGCGCTGAGAGCCGATGTCTGTGCTCATGCACACGTGTGTGCTCACGCTCAAGCACATACACACGCATGCATGACAGAGATGCGCACACGCAGACACATGCCCCGCACATGTGCATTGCAGGTACACACGAGTGCACACACAGACGTGCTCTGCACACGCATGCACACACCTCACAGGCACACGTTTCCGCCGTGGCTCCGGATCTCAGCCTCTCTGGGAGGTGCCGTGACCCTCACCATGGGGTCACCGCGGTCGGCGAGGGCACTGTTCCCAAAACCTTGGTGCGTGCAGAGCCCTGTGCAGGGTCGCCCGGGGCCTGAGGGTGGCGCACCGTTGCGGGCTGCGCCGCGACCGCCGTCGTGACCAGCTGCCCCCGACCCCTGCCCCCTGGGTCTCAGGCAGTTTCCTCCTGGGAACGACTGCCTCCCCGCACAGTCTCGGAGGGACGGCCGGGGTCTGAGGTCATCGTGAGGTGTGCCACCCGCCTGCTGCGCTCTCAGCTCTCCTCCCCCATCGGCCACACCCCAGGGCCCCCGGGAAGGTGGCCGGGGATCCCCAGGGCAAGCAGGCTTGTGGAGGCTTGGCCCGCGGAGTTCACCACCTGCGACCTTGACCCCGGCTCGTCCCCTCCTTACTCACAAGTGCTGGAGAGTGAAGAGAAGCCCCACACGCCCCTCCCCTAAGCACCGGAGGCGGGACTAGTCCCTCCGAATCCCTGAAGGGCGCACCCCTGCCCGCACCCCTGCCTCGTTGTTGATCCGCCGTGTGCCCTGAGCCTCCCGGGCACAGACGTGTGGGGTCTTGTGCTGCGCTTTGCAGGAGCGGGAAGAGCTGTTTTTCCGGGCCCTGTGTCTGTGCCACACAATCCAGGTGAAGGATGACGATGACGTGGATGGACCCCGGAAGTCACCGGGCTCAGGGAAGTCCTGTGTGTACATCTCGTCCTCTCCCGACGAGGTGGCCCTGGTCGAAGGAATCCAGAGGTACGTTGTCCAGCCACAGGCGGGTCTGATGTCCGAGGTCCGTGCCAGGCGGTCGGCCCCGACCGTGGCTCCTACTGGAGTGTCCGGGACGTCCCCGTGCTGCAGGGGGGCGGGGGGTGGACAGGCGGGGCCCTCGCACCCCCATGTCCCCCATCTCTGTGGGCGGAGGAGGGTCCCTTCTGCACACCGCCTGCTGGCGCCGCCCCCCCCACCCCCCGCCGCCGCTGGTCGCTGCCACTCTTAAGCGCGTGGTTCCCCTTCTAACTTCCGTCGAAGAACCAACAGCCTGAGACCCGTCTCGGGGCCAGTCTCCTCCGCCCTGAGGAACTGGGGCCGAGCGCGTCGGGCGCCCTGGCGGCACCCCAGCGTGCAGAGGGCTCCGGCTGGGCGCGGGGTTCTCCTCGTGGCTCACTGTCTCCGCCTGCTGTCGCAGGAGAGCTGCGCGCCAACGCGGATACGTTATTCCAGAGCCAAGTCGGGGAGGTGCTTCCCCGGTTCCTGCGCCTGCGGCTCCTCATTTCACGCGAGGGGCCCATCGTCCTCGTCGCTGACGGGAGCGAAAGGGCGCTGGACGCCTCTCACCTGATGAGGACCTGTGCGCTGTTGGCTCATGCATTTTTTTCTTTTTTTTAAAGTTTCTATTTATTTTGAGAGAGCGCGCGCACGCGCACCAGTGGGGGAAGGGCAGAGAGAGGGAGAGAGAGAATCCCAAGCAGACTCCACCGTGTCTGTGCAGAGCCCGATGCAGGGCTGACGCAGAACCATGAGATCATGACCTGAGCGGAAACCAAGAGTTAGAGCTCAGCCCACTGAGCTTCCCAGGCGCCCCGCCTCACGCGCGTCCCTGCAGTCTGAGTGGTGGCTTGAGGCGTGAGCTGTGTCGCTGGGACCTTTAGCGACTACGCAGATCCTCGCGCAGAGGAGCTCTCTCCTTGGATGTGAGGGCTCAGAGGGGGCAGCGCGTGCAGAGCCGGGACGGGGTATTGCTGCCACCCGCCGTAGACCTGCTGCTGGGGTGGGTGGATACCCTGGCCCCACGGTCCCGCGGCCACTGGCCGTGTTGGGGCGGCAGCTCCGCGTCCCCACGCCCCTCTCTCTGCGCCCCAGCGCCTGGCGTGTGGGCGGCTCTCGGGCTGGCAGAGGAGAGGTTGTTTCAGGTCACACACTCTGCGGACATTCGCTGTCAGACTGCTCTGGGCCGTGGTTTCCTCATTGGTAAATGAGAGAGTTGTTCTGGAGACTGACCATCTCCCCAGGTCCTGGTGACTGTGACACGGCAGCCGCGGCTCAGTAGGCCACTGGTCACCGCCACGGGCCGGCCCACACACCTGTTCAGTGACACCAGCGCGAGGGCAGGAAAAGTCACCAAGTCTGGTGGCTCCCAGACAGTTAGCCAAGTGTGAATACAGCGCTGTCATAACTTCCTAAGTCTGCGGCGCAGTTTACAACCTCTGTTTTGCCGGAAGTATTTCTTTCTTGAAAAGAACGCTCTCCCCAAACGTAAGAAACACAGAGGAGGCGCCGGGGACCCGGGCTGAGCTCCGCACCTGTGTCCCTTTGCAGACTCGGCTTCACGTACCTGCGGCTGAAGGACAACCACATGGAGCTACTGAACAGGGAGAACGGCGTGGAGAGGTGAGGTGCTGCGCTCGGCGGAACGACTCCTGCCCACGACCGCTGCCCTGCGCCCACGCCCGCCTCCCCTCCTCCTCCTGAGAACCCGAGGCCGCTGCGCGCTTGCGGGGAGCTTAGGAGCGGACGGCGGACGGCCAGAGGGGAGGCCGGCTGTGCCGCGGCGTCCAGGGGGTCTGCTGCGAGCCGCCTGTCATCAGGCTTTAGCACAAGAGTGCCCTCAGCTTCCAGGACGTTCTGACACTCTCCTGGCCGCTGCCCGCCTGCCCGCCTGCCCCAGGGAGTGGCCACAGTGGCCCCGTGTCCACACAGCGCCAGCCCCCGGGTTGTGGGACCCACGCCCCGCAGAAGGCAGTCTGAGCAAGGACACCGCGGATGCGGGCGGTCCCCGGCCTGTCCTCAGTGGCTACAGGCCCTCAGGGCTGGTGGCTGTGTTGGTCTGAGACGCCTCGTCCCAGAGACAGAGGGCGAGTCCTGAGCCTTGACTCAAGACTCCCAGCCTCCTTTACAGACACTGCCAGCGATGGGCACGGGCAAGGACGGGTGGCTAAGAATGTAACACTTGGTGGTGACAGGCTCTGAATCCCCTGGATTTTAGCGTTTCCTTGAGAAAAATAAACCCCCGGACTAGCGTGAGTGGCGCACCCCTGCCCAGTGACTCGGGGACTGGCTGCAGGCCCCGTGTTGGCACAGGGGGCTGGTGCCCGCAGTGCCGGGGGTTCCCACGGAGGGGAGGACGCCCTTGGGGTGCTGCTGAGGGGTGCACGGGGCCCTCGAACAGCTGGCCCCCCCACCGAAGCTGCAGCTGGAACAAGGAGTTTCCAGAGGCAGGGTCAGGGCTGCTGAACCACCTTTGGTATTTTATGTGCCAGGCAGAGCTCACACTTTTCTGATAATAAGACTCTGCAAGCCAATTAAATACTGGTTTTCTTTGCTTTTTAAATGATTCTTATGAACCGAAAGGACCCTGGTTTATTGTTCAGGAATGAAAGCTCTGATACATCTGTGTGTCTGTGTTCAGAATTCAAGAAAGTGTCCATTTAGTTTGGCGCACGGATTCCTTGGGCACCTACACCTTGGGCTGGGGGTGGGGGGTCCCGTGCGTAGGTCCTGGCAGTGAGCACGTGGAGCCTGGCCTCGGGGTGCCGTGCCGGCCGGCCATGAGGAGCAGAGCCCCCCACCCTGTGGCTCCCGCCTCGGTGAAGGGGCGGCCTGGCCGGAGGGACTGGGCAGGCATGCCGGGAGGGCTTCCTGTACGAGGTAGAGGACCCTCCAGACGCTGTGCTGAGCTGAGGCCTGTGCTGACCCAGGTTCCAGAGCTTACAGAGCAAGGTACGTGTTAACCACACTTTTTCATCTCTTTTGCAGGTTCGAATTGCTGGAAATTTTGAGTTTCGACTCCGTAAGAAGGAGAATGAGTGTGATTGTCAAATCTGCTACAGGTAGAAGCATCTTTTTCCTTCCATTTTCTCAGGCGCATGTTGTGGTGTTTGCTCTGATGCTCACTTCCTGCACCGAGCGTTCATGGTCTCTGAAAGAGCAGTATGAACCCTGTGCAGGTCCCGTGTCTCCCCCGGCACCGTCCGTGGGCACAGGAAAGCCTGTGGTCTCCCTCCGGCAAGTCCTGCGGGGTCTCCTCTCCTTCCCTGCAGCCCCGCCTCCCGGTCTGCGGCCGCGTCCGTCCTCAAGGCCCAGGGCACCTTGCTGGGTCAGGCGGCCGCTTCTCCCGTGTCCTGGCGCGGACTCCCGAGCTGCCTTCCAGCTCTGTGCCCCAGGCCGACCCCAGATGTGCACACTGTCCGCCTGGGGGCCCCTCTCCCCGGAGGGTCCTTTCCGCCTGGGGGCCCCTCTCCCCGGAGGGTCCTTTCCGCCTGGGGGCCCCTCTCCCCGGAGGGTCCTTTCCGCCTGGGGGCCCCTCTCCCCGGAGGGTCCTTTCCGCCTGGGGGCCCCTCTCCCCGGAGGGTCCTTTCCGCCTGGGGGCCCCTCTCCCCGGAGGGTCCTTTCCGCCTGGGGGCCCCACGACCGCCTGGTAGGCAGCCTTCCCTGGCCCTCAGTCGGGTGAGCTGTTTGTCTTCTCCCCTGGCCCGGCCGTGAACGTCCTGAATACCGACCCCCGACTTCCCTCAGCAGCGTACGCGCCGCTGCCGTGCCTTCGACCACCCAGTAAACACGACTTAATTCAATATGCTCAGTGCAATCGCAGTTTCAAAGCGGCAGCTATCAAAAGATGTGGGATCACAAAGCTGCTGATACCAGGCGGTTTGTCTCTGCAAAGCTGCCTGGTAAGCAGGGAGACGCAGCCAGGGTCCTGGAACCGGACAGAAGGACTCTGAGCCTCAGGTGGTGACCTGAGGGCACCGTGGGGAATCCGTGTCAGCCGGTGTCCTGGTGCTCGCGGGAGGTCCTGGCGTGGGAGGCGGGCGCAGCAGGAGTGCCTGGACAGGGCCACTGTCACCCTCCTCATGGGACCTCAGGACCCGTCTCCCCCTCAGGCCCCGGAGGACCATGTCAGGTTGCCGGGGCGCGTCTTCCGGTGGGACGCCGCGAACCACTTTCCAGGGTGCTGGATGAGGAGCCTGAGGGAGGCAGGCGGCAGCTCTGGGCACCGTCCCCATGTGGTCCCCACACCCCCGAGCCACGTGTCAACGTGGAGGTCCAGCGGGGCTCTGCCAGCAAGACTTGCACAGAGTGTCGTGGGGCACGGAGTGTCATAAGCGCTCTTCGGAACGTGTGGAAACGGATTTGGCCACTGGGGTCAGCGGCATGTGGGAAACACTGGCCCTCGGCGGGAGGACCACGCCCGGGCGTGCGGGGCGGCGGCTCCCCGAGCGGTAGAAGCACCTTCTCCAGGGCTGGAGCCACTCAGACACCCCAGAAGAAGGGCAGGCGACTGTGGGATGCGCCCTCCTCGGTCCTTCGCCACGTGCTGTCCCCTGGGGACGTGAAGGGTCGCACCTGACTCCCGCCCGGGAGACCCTCCAGGAGCCGGCACGCGAGGCCTCGCCGCAGGAAGAGAGGTGGGGTGGCTCACAGACTCCCGCCCTGTCTGCACTTCTGTGACACGCGCCCTCAGCGTGCTCCCGGCCACTGCACTGTGAGTCCTCAACAGCTGTCACCTGCCTTTGAAAGGGCGTCACCAAAGCTCGGGAAGGAGCGGAGTCACATGAAGAGTGTGTGTCCGGGGCGCTCACGCAGCTGCAGCAGCCCCTTCCCCCGGAGGTGGCTGCCTGTTCTCCAGGGTCCCCTGTGGGACCGTGGGCTTCCGAGGGCGGCCACGTGCCATCTGCGCAGCCTGGAGCCACTTAACTTCTAGGGAAGTGAATAATTAATTAAACGAGCCGTTCTTGAGGCAGTAACGCATCCCCGGAGGGGACACTAACTGCACTGGCTTTACAACCTAACGGGTATGGGGGACCGTAGACCCCCGGCCAGGTCGCAGCGTGGGCTCCCTCCTGGGGCCGTGGACACCGTTCGCTCTGCTGCAGGGGCCTCACTGCATTACTCCGCTTTCCTCTTCCTGCTCGTGGACAGAACTGCAAGAGCAGAGTCCAGCGGCCGTTCCACACACTGGCTGCCCCTGCTTTTTTGCAGATTAAAGTTTGATTTAGCCTCTGGATATTTGTGTCAGAGGCCGCCGGTAACCAAGCCCCAGAGCCAAACACGTCCCCGTGGGATGTGTATCGAGCGATTGACAAGTTAAGACGGTGGGACATTTAACTCACTCACAAGCCAGTGCCTTGAGTCATCATGATTTGTCTAGAAAAATGTGGGAACACATCATTACATCGTCTCGACTAGCATTTTTGCCGTGAACCGTGTCTGATGACTTGCACCGTTGGCTGGAAGCTATGTCTGGAGCCGGGAATGGGTTCTGCCCCCAGCTGGTTGTGGCCCAGCCCAGGCCCTGCTCTTCGTGGCTCGTGACAAGAACCCGAGCCACAGCCCCACGCAGTTGGCGGGCGTGTCCTGGGGATCTGGCTCCTGCCCCGTCACCAGACACCATCCGCTGTGACCATAGGTTGACTTTAGCTTTGATTTAGTCTTAGGGCTAAATTGTGCTGATTTAATTTTTTTAATGTTTATTTTTGAGAGAAAGAGAGCATGAGTGTGAGCTGGGGAGGGGCAGAGAGAGAGGGAAACACAGAATCCGAAGCAGGTTCCAGGCTCTGAGCTGTCAGCACAGAGCCCGATGCGGGGCTGGAACCCACAAACTGTGAGATCATGACCTGAACCGAAGTGAGATGCTCGACTGACTGAGCCCCCCAGACGCCCCTGAATCGTGCTGTGTTCTCCCTGCTTTCACCATGTGTGCAGGAGGAAGTCCTGTCTGGCACCAAGGGAATGAACCCAGCTGGGCTCCGGAGGCCACAGCTGAGCTCAGGCGCCTGCGTCCAGGCTCCCGTGCTGTCCGGCTGAGCAGTCTCACCGGCCATCGCCACAGGGATGTGCCCTCCCCTGGCCCTTCCTCACCTGCCCAAACCAGGAGCAGTGGCCGCCCCTGCTGCATCTGGACTTGGTTTCCCCTGTGGGCCAACCCGGGCCAGGAGCTCGTCATCTGTGCTTCCTGTCTGAAGGCAGGTGACAGGCCACACCCTACAGTGTTTCAGGAGCCGCATGCAGACAGAGCTGCCTGGCGCTGGGCCGTGTGGCCTTTTGGGCCGGGAGATTCGTGGCTGGAAGAGAGCGAGCCCCGTGTGCCAGGGGCCTGCTGACCAGAGCGGGCGTTTTCTGTCTCGGTCCCGTTCGTCCTGCACCGAGAGCTTCCCGCGTCCCTGGAAGAGGAAATCGGTTTATCTCGAGGCCGGGGAAGCATGTGTCCGGCACCAGCGTGTGCGAAGCAGGGGGGACACTCCACGACAGGTGTCCCTGTGGGTCTTGCTGACGTGAGGGACGGCAGGATGGCCTCCTGCCACGTGTCCGCAGGCCACGGCCCCGCCCCCTGCGTCCTCACCTGGCCGGCCGAACCAGACGGGGCACGGGCGACAGCGGCGGCCTTTCCCCGGGAGGTGTCGGTGCGTTGGCAGAGTTCGCGGTGTGACCGGTGCCTTCAGCTGCCCCCGCCGCACGTGCTGTCGGGTCTCGGGAAACGCCCACGTCGGTCTCAGCACTGGCCTCCCTGCTCTCGTTTCTTCATGAAAGTAAATGCGAAAAAGAGTCTGGTCTTCCCTACGCTGTGATTAAACCTCTTTTTTCCCTCGTTTTGTAGGAGATATTTATCTCTTTTGCAAAGGAGCAGATTCTTCGATATTTCCCCGAGTGATAGAAGGCAAAGTCGACCAGATCCGGGCCAGAGTGGAGCACAACGCAGTGGTGAGACGGGTGTGGGCCACACGCTTGTCCCACGGGGAGGGCGGTCTGGCCACCGGCATCCTGTTTAGTCCCATAGAAGGCGTGTGCTACTTTACAGGGAGTAGAAACCCTCCGGTGCCACGTGGGCGGGACCGGGGGCTGGTGCCCGCCCTGCTTCCGCCCCCTCCCCGCCCCCTCCCCGACCCCCACCCCCCTCAGCAGGCTGAGGCTTGTTTCCATTGTGAGGTGGGGGCTGGCGGTGTTGGGGGGTCAGAGTTCAGCACGTCTGTGGTGACTGTTGGGATCCTGAGGATTTCTGGTGATTTGCGCTCACACTGTCCCTCGTGACTCCCCTGTTGGCTGTCCCGCCTCACGGAGGACCGCGGTGTGAGCACAGCACGTGCGGCCCTGACTCGGGACCCCCCCCGGCCCCCAGCTTGTTCCCACTGCTGCAATCCACAGAGCGTGACATGCAAGAATCGCTAAAGCACGGAGGTTTGGCCACAGATTGTGAGTCTTCAGCGTCACCTCCGCTGCAGAAGTAACATAAATGCGCCGCGGTGCTGACGCAAGTGTCCACGTTTACCGAACTCCGTGTCATAGCGCGCCCCCGGCTCCAGGTCCCCGTGCAGGTGCCTCACAGCACCCGCCAGCCTAGCAGGGCAGCCACGCCAGCTGGAGGGACGCCGGCAGTCTGCTGCGGGCCTGAGATGGCCGAGCCCTCGCTGGATGGAGAAGGTCACTGTCGCTCAGCTGCCGCCCAGAGGCCAAGCTCCTGCTTGTACTTCTGCGCTGAGGGCGCTCGCACACTGTTGTCGGCAGCCGACGCGTGGTGGCCGGGCACCACGAGGGGCAGCGCCATCAGCGAGTCACCCAGCGCTGTCTGAAGTGGCGGGAGGCCCTGTACCCGCGACAGACGGCCGGGACGCTGTCCGTCCCCCAAGTGCAGCCGTCAGACGGGACTGGGTGTGCGCGGACGGTTTTCCCTGCACCCAGGATGCTGAGACGGTGCTCCCGCCCACCTGGGGTCCTCCGTCCGAGACCCCGTTCTTTCAGGGGGACGGGGCCCCCAGGCCGGAACTCAGCGCGTTCCATCGAAATAGCAGCTACATGCACCTCAGAGACCCCGGCCTCAAGACGGCGGCTCCTCATGGGGGCATCACGGCGGTCCGGCTCCTCCCCGGAAGTGCCTGTGGGCGCGGTGCCCACGGCGTGGACTCCATGGTCCTTCCCTCGTAGCCTCTGGCGGTAAAGGCTGCGCCAGGCCTCCCGCGTCTCCTGATAGCCTTCAGATGGTGCCGGACCCCCCCCGGGGCGCGTCAGGACCGCACTGTCTGCCCCCGGCCGCCATCCCTGGCGGCGCGGCGGGCGCTGTGGGCACATCCTACCGAGTCCCCACTCCCCGCGCAGGCGGCTTCTCTCCCGTTTGTGGCTGTTGTGGGAACTGCTGTGCTGTGCCTTGGGGGGAGCGCGTGCTCCCTGTCGCTCAAGGCCGCGGCCCCCGTTGCGTGTTCTCTGCCTGCGTCTCCCCTTCCTCTGCTCAGGCTGCTGAGCTGCTCGGGTCTGTGGCTTTATGGTTTTCTTAGTCAAGTTGGGAAGTTCCCCAGCCGCTGCGTCCCCAGGGCCCCAGCACCCACGTGGCCGTGGCCGCTCCGGGCTTCCGGCCTCCTCTTCTTAAACCTCCATGTCTTTCATCTGGTTGTTCCGCCCCCGTCTTCGCGCCCACTCCCTGCTCGGGCAGGGTTTCGTCCGCCGTATTTCGCCCACGTCGGTGCCTTTGTTCTGTGTGTCTGTGCGTAACTTGGTGTCTGCTACACGTCACAGGGGCCGTCCGACGCGTTTCTCCTGGCTCTGACCTTGCTGCTGGGTCTGTCTCCGCCTCAGCGGGGTGTTTAGTGTCCTCGATGGGTAACGATCTCTGCCTCCTCGTGTGCTGCAGACCTTTGACGGGACCCGGCCCGAGGGCGCTGCCTTGTTGGGTGCGGGGTCGCCCTGGCTCCAGCCAGGCGCGGGTTTGTTCTGGGCGAGGTTTGCTCCGTTCAGATGGTGGCGTTAGGACGTGTCGGGTGGGTCCAGGGCACCGCTCCCCTGTCCAGAGGGGCCTTGTGGATTTGGGGTCTTGGGCCTGGTTCCTGGGACGGCTCCCTCGGCCTCCGACGGTTCCTGGCGCTGGGGGTCCCCTCACATGCTCGTGGGTCTGCTGCTTGCTCGAGGGGCTGCCGCGGTCTCTATGCCAGGACCTCCCCCGACCCCCGACTCCCCAGCCCTGAGCGGAGGCACCTGAGGGCCACTGCGTTTGTGACTCTATGTTGAAATCACTTAGAGTCCCGGGGGCTGTAGAGACAACGTGGAGGGTGCTCTGCGCCCTCCCCGGGGCCCCGTTTCCTCAGATCTTCCCGAAGTGGAGGGCAGTATTGGAGCCTGGGAACAGGCATTTATCCAGACCATTGGACGTCGTATCACTTGTGCCGCTTCCTGGCCCACCGGGTGGGGTGCAGAGCCACACCGCCCCTTCCCGGTCCCTTCCGGGCCCCGCCAACCTCGGTCGATCTGCCGTCTGCGGCTTTCACCATTCCGGAGAGTGATGTAAGCAGCGCAGTCCTGAGTGTGTCTTTCTGCTGAGTGTGTAGGCCCCTCGTCCCTGTGTGACCCGAGCAGTGTCCACGGTGCACGTGTACCGCCTTCTAGCCCTAACGTCGGAGGCCGTGAGGGTGGTGTTTCCTCCGTTCTGCTGAGAGGTGTGAATGTGTGTCACGTGATGGACACTCCCGTGCCGAATCCTTGCCTTGCGGGGATGGATCCACGTGGTTGGGCCACGCAGGCCTCTGGGTAGCTCTCGGATTCCTCTTGCTGGTACTTTGTTGAGTGCTTTTGCATCTGTATTCGTAAGACATGGTTCTGTAATTTTCTTGTAGTGGATTTGCCTGCCTTTGCTTGTACATCAGAGTGGTTTCATACAGTGTCCGGGGTTTTGGTAGTACTTAGCCGGAGGCCTCTAGAAAAGTGTTTCTACTCCCTGTCTCCACACGACCAATGCCGTATCTACTTGTAAAAATAAACATTTTATCCTGGAATCTTTCCGGCCTGCAATTCACACTCGCTGTTTGAAGAATTCCAGGGTTGGCAGGAAGGCCGACCCCCTTCGGCCGCCTTTGGGGGTCTGGGAGACGTGAGGCATTGCCCAGCAGAGCCCGGCAGCTTGCGCTCATATTCCAGAACGTCTTTTTTAAAAATCTTACAAACCAGGATTCTGCCAGAATTTAAACCGATTATGGGAGGACTTTGGCTCTTTTCCCAGGATTAGATGAGTTGGGGCTAAAAGATCAAGGGCAGACCCTCGTGAAGGTTCACTTCGTCTGGATGGGAAGGAAACCGTGATCGTTGGGATGGGTGTGGCCCTTCAGGCCCTGATGAGCCCCGCTTGCTGATGGATGGGTTCCGGGTGGTGACATCCGGAGTCATGGTCACAGTGAACCCACTGTTTCGGGGGCTTAGTTCTCTGCCCCGTGGACCCAGGAGGTATGGTAGATAACTGAGCCTTTGTCCAGTGGGCACTCAGTCTGTGTTCCAGGTTCCCCTGTGTAAAAACTGTTAGTTTAGAAAAATCACTTAATATTTACAATGAAGTTTCAAATTATGCTCTAAAAACAGTTTAACTCTTCTGTCAAAATAAAACACGGGCTTACCTTCCCAGGTGCAGACTGTATCATTCCCCTGCGTACCACCTTCAGATTTTATAATCTGTGACGATGTGTTTCACGGGGATGTAATTTAGCGGTACCTGACTGGTCCCTTTGAGGGCGGCTGATAGTTCTTCTCGTCGGAGGGAGGGGACACTGGGGGAGCTGCTGCGGGGGGCGTTTCCGAGGTAAAGGCTGCGCTGTATCCCACAGGAGGGACTCCGAACTCTGTGCGTTGCCTACAAAAGGCTCGTCCCCGAAGAATACGAGGGCGTCTGCACGCTGCTGCAGGCCGCGAAGGTGGCGCTTCAGGATCGGGACAAGAAGTTGGCGGAGGCCTATGAGCAAATAGAGAAGGACCTCATTCTGCTTGGCGCCACGGCCGTTGAGGACAGGTAGCGTTGGCGCTGCGACTTCAGGAGAAGGTGGCTGTGTGCTGCGAGGGCGGGGCCCGCGGGCGCTCGGGACAGGCCGCTGCACCTGACATTCCCACAGGGACGCGTGTCCGCATTGGGACTGGCAGGCCTTGGGTGGTGTCACTGGGAGGTCGTGACTGGACCATGTTGTGTTATGTGAATAAGGACCCTGAAATGCACACTTTGCCCCAGGGACGAGTTGGCATTTTCACATCCTGTAAGGGACAGTCAGGAATGAGGGTCATTTTTAAACTATTTAGTAGCATCAATCGGTAACTAATTCTTTTCCTAAATTTGTCACTAGTCCTTTCCAAGTTCAAGTGTCACATTTTAAAATATTACTGTTTATTTATTTTTGAGACAGAGAGCGACAGAGCGTGAGTGGGGGAGGGGCAGAAGGAGAGGGAGGGAGACACAGAATCTGAAGCAGCTCCAGGCTCCCAGCTGTCGGCACAGAGCCCGACGCGGGGCTCGAACTCATGAACTGTGAGGTCGTGACCTGAGCCGAAGTCAGACGCTCAACTGACTGAGCCCCCAGGCACCCCTCAGTGTCACATTTTAGATCTTAATGAAGTGTATTTGTTGTTTCTCATTGAAGAAATTTAAAAGGGAAGTAGAATATTGCTAAACCACTGCCACTAACAGGCAAAGTTGCCAACTGCAGATTTTCCCATACTCGGAAGAAGGGGCTTCTGGGCCACCGTCCTGTGACGAGGCTGAGGCGAGCTCAGGCCTCACGCGGCTGCTGCTGCTGTGACTCGAGAGAGTGGCATTTACAGGATGAGGCAGAAACTGAGGGCATTTCCTGGAAGTTTATGTCCCATAAAGTTTCAAAGTCTTTAAGGTGTAAATGGGCCCCAAATTCAGGTCCTTACTAGAAACCTACATTTCCCAGTGTGTGTATCACGCACGCGGTGACATCCTGGTCCTGACGGGGTTGGGGCCGAGCTTGGCTTTAATTTTGTGTCTGTAAGTCCTCCCCTGACTCCGGCCAGACCAGGGCCTCAGGCGCCAACACAGGACACGCAGCTCGTGCTCAGGACGGGGGTGCAGAGAGAGGAGGGTCTGCATGGGGGAGCCGCATCTACAGACCCTCCTGAGGGGCCAGGGAGCAGATCGACTCGGCAGGGAGTCAGACCTGGAAAACAGAGTAGATGCCCAGGGGCAGGTGGGCGCCAATGGCTTTGACGTGATGATACTGGGTTACAAACTACTTCCCTAGAACCCCTGACTGACCATCCTGGGTCTCAGTTTCCATTTTCAGAAAACCGAAGAAATTAGAGATGTTTCCTCCCATCTCTGGGATGCTGAGGTTGGAAGAAGTTCCCCCCCGGGGTAATCGGGGCACTCGGTTAGGGCCTGTCCCTCCTTCTCCTCCAGTCCCTGACAGGGTCACCGCACACACTTTACACGCCTCTCAAAAGCCCAGACTCTAAAATGCGGGAAGAATGGCAGGGCCCGAGGGAGGCAGATGTGGCTTTGAAACCAGGCGTCGAGGCCCAGAGGGACCCTGATGGATGTGGTCAGAGGCACACAGTCTTATACACGTTGCGAAAGCCCCGTGAGCTCTGGGTTTGCGCGTAGGACGTGGCTGATCACGCAGGGTCCCTCGCTGGCGCTCGCGGTACGCCACGTTGGTTAGAGGCTCCGGCCCGGGCACTGGCGGAATTCCACGTTCACGCCAAAGGAAAAGACCGGGACACTTACTGGCCACGCCTTTTCCTGACCCTGTTTTTCCCTGGTCAAGACTGTTGGCAGTTACGGTCCTTCTTATAATTGACTAAACCCCCTGCACGCGGGAGTCCCAGCTAGACAGGGCGCCGCCAGCTTCCCCGACGTGGGTTCCGCCCGACAGGCGCCCGATTGATGCGGCGTGTTTGTCTGTTGGGAGCTAGGGCGCGCTCTCCCGGGAAAGGTTCGCCGTCAGAAGACCCGCTCCAGGCCCCGCCTGGTCAGATCCCGAGCTGGCGGCACGGCGCTTCTCAGTTTTGGGGGGACAGAACAGCTTCACGGTAGCGGTCTGAGTGTCTGCCTGGATTTGCCCCTGTCCCCCGCACGGTCCGTGTGCGTCTTTACCCAGGCTCCAGGAGAAAGCCGCCGACACCATCGAGGCTCTGCAGAAGGCGGGGATCAAAGTCTGGGTCCTCACGGGGGACAAGATGGAGACGGCGGCCGCCACGTGCTACGCCTGCAAGCTGTTCAGGAGGCACACGCAGCTGCTCGAGCTCACCACCAAGAAACTCGAGGAGCAGAGTCTGCATGATGTCCTGTTCGAACTGAGCAAGACCGTCCTGCGCCACAGCGGGAGCCTGACCAGGGACGGCCTCTCAGGGTAGGCGGTGCCCCTCCCCCACCCCCTCCGCCTCAGGGCCCGGCCTCGGCGCTCTTGCCGCGTCAGCGTGGTCCCCGTGAACAGCGGGACGAGGCCAGAGCTAGGTCCGCATAGTAACTGGGATGTGTCTCCCTGCAGAAGAGGTGTGTCTGTGTCGTGTGTGTCCATGTGTATATCTATGAGTGTGTGTCAGTGTGTGTGAATATGTGTGGTGTATGTGTGTCTCTCTGTATCTGGGAGTGTCTATCATTATGAGTGTATGTGTCTGTGAGTGTGTGTGTGTGTGTCCGTGTGTGTGAATATGTGTGGGTCTCTTTCTGTGTGTCTGTATGTGTTTGTGGGTGTGTCTGTGAGTGTGATTATGGATGTACATGTGAGTGTGTCTCTGTGTCTGTGAGTGTGTGTGTGTGTGTGTGCATGTGTGTGTGTTCACTTTCAAACCGCAGCTCGAGGATGCAGAAGGGCCTGATTGTAAGCCCGGGGGGCGTGGAGGGGGGGATGGTGCCTGCACGTCGGGGACTGTGTCGTGGTTCCCCAGGCAGCTGCCGGAGTGAGGAGAGAAACATCATAATGCCGGCTTGTTTGTCTCTCAAGACACAACGGGACACGCCCAAGAGTGGTTTTGTCCTGGGATGTTCAGTTTATTCACGTCTTGCCCACGCTGTCCTTGCTGGCGTCAGATCTGTGATCTGCGGTCAGATGGCATCTGATTCCTGATAGGTTGTCGTTAACGTAATAAAGCTCTCTCGTCACGTGCAAATGTTTAACCGTTCAGGAGCAGAGCAAAGGCGATTCCCTCCACCTGGTCTGCGGGACCCGCTGGGGGACGGGGAACGTTCTCATAACGTGGACACCCAGCTGAGGGACTCATTCTGACGGTGATGGGATGGCCGTAGAGGTCCGCCACCATGGCCAGGGCTTCTGGGAGAAAGAGTGGCCCGCACTGGCCATGAGATGTGCGCTCCGTCTGTTGTGGAAAAGCGCTGGACCAGGCACGCGAACCCGCAGTTAGAACTCGGTGTTCGCTCTGCCTTGGGGCCCAGGAATGTTTCACTAAAACCCAACTTTAAAATGTGCTCGAGGGCGTCGTGTCCGGTACTCTAGAGCCTGTCGATAAAACCGGGTTACCGCTTTCTTAACCCCTTGATCACCAGTTTATAGCATCTGTAGATTTCCGGAAAATGGCGTGGTCTTGTAGAATCTGCAGACTTAGCTACTGAGTCACGTCCCTGGTTTGTGTGATTAAACAGACTTTCAGCGGACATGCAGGACTATGGTCTCATCATCGATGGAGCCGCGCTGTCCCTGATCATGAAGCCCAGGGAGGACGGGAGCTGTGGCAACTACCGGGAGCTCTTCCTCGAGATCTGCCGGAACTGCAGCGCCGTGCTCTGCTGCCGCATGGCGCCCCTGCAGAAGGCCCAGGTGCGGCCCCGCCAGCCACGGGGGGTCGGGGGGCAACACCGGGAGCCGCTGGTTCCCACCATCTCTGATTTGTTGGGGGTTTTTACTGATAAGAACAGATACTACACTTGATCTTGGTCAAAAGGCCGAGAAGCGATGTTGTTGGGGGTTTTTTAAAAAATTTTCTTTAATGTTTATTTTTGAGAGATAGAGAGCATGAGTGGGGGAGGGGCAGAGAGAGAGGAAGACCCAGAATCCGAAGCAGATCCAGGCCCCAAGCTGTCAGCACCAAGCCCGACGTGGGGCTCAAACCCACAGACCATGAGATCATGAGCTGAGCCAAAGTCGGACACTCAACCGACTGAGCCCCCCGGCGCCCCTCTAATTTGTTTTTAACTCCAGCGGGCACCAGCGTCCTAAAATAGAAGCACAAATGGTAGAACCCTGGCTCCTACTTCACTTGCTGTGGGAAGTGTGAGTGGACCGGAGGGCGGAAAGCAGACCAGTCTGACTTCTCTTGTGGAACAAAAGAGTGTCACAGACGCTACGTCATTTATGAGACTCTGTAGGAAGGACCCATCTTTACGCACCTGCCAGGTCACAGGTGCAGATACAGGCGACTCTGTCGACTGGGAAAGGTCACACGGAGGTCACAGAGATGCACCGGAATGCAGGGCCTTGGGCAGCTTGCCTGCAAGGGCGCATTTGGAAACTTAAGTCCACACGTGGCTTCCAGTCTGTTGGAGACACTCACCTGACATGCTTGTTTTCGGCATTTGGTAAAGCGTCACAGAGTCCTCCGTGAACGTGGGGCTCTCTCAGCTGTCCGTAAACCTGCAGCGGCTGTCACTTCATTGAGCCACGTTTTAGATCCACGAGACCAGTTTCTCTTCAACTGTTTGTGAAAGAAATCAACAACTTCTCAGAATGGCCCAGGGGTTAAACGACGGGCAGAAAAGGTGTTTCCAGTGTGTTCAGAATCCCACTGGCCTGTAGGGTGGGGGAGCTTCGGGAGGTGCACAGGCGGTCCCCGCCCGTGGGTGCCGCGGCACAGGCTGACCCCGGGGATGCAGCCACGGGCCTTGCAGGCAGACACCTGCGTGCCCCCTGACTCCTGTGTCCAACCTCGTGTCCTGGCGTCCAGAAGGGCAACACAAGGATCTTCGTGTTACGTGGTCTCTTTTTGTACGTTTTTCCCTGACTTCCGCCAGTGTTTCTGCAGATGAATGTTTCACTGTCCTGTCTTGAAACGGAAAGGAGTACATGCGTTGCTCCTCATGGAACGGCTTCTCTGAGACGTGTTAACGAAAGAAAAATTACAGAAAATGGACCACATGCTTGAAATTGTTAATTGCATTGAATTGTCAGATTGGATTTGCATGTGTGACAACGTTGACAATTAAAATAGCATTAGAAGCAGCTTATTTGTAAGAAATCGATGCTGGATACCAGAGAGCTTGAAACGGCCGTATGATCAACAGGATGTGACCTTCAGGTTTTTCCTACAAGTTTATTGCATCCCGTATGTTTAAATCTGCACATGTAGGAGGAACTGAGAACTACTGGGTTTACTTCCTGTTTCCATCTTCAGCCTTTTCCCCATTATTTCGTTGCAACCGCACTTCACCTGCCTTGTCTTTACTTAGTTCTGCCCAACACAAAAGGGATTCCATCCTCTGTGGAGAAAACGGACTGAGCTACTAAGTGCACTCAAACCAGATCGTCACTCCGCTTTCCTTTTCTAACTGTGCATCTGTGTTATTTCTGCTGAGTTAGTGAACAGCCTGCACACGCAGAAAACGGAGAAGATAAACTCTGCCTCTGCTTGTTTTCCAGATTGTCAAATTAATCAAACTTTCAAAAGAGCACCCTATCACTTTAGCCATCGGAGATGGTGCCAATGACGTCAGCATGATCCTAGAGGCCCACGTGGGCATAGGTGAGCCACCGCATCCCAGAGCCCCGCGTGCCTGGCCACAAAGTCTCCGCCGCCCGGCGAGGCCAGAGGGCAGAGGAGGGCTGGGGCTCAGGCACAGGGCATCCCCTGGCCTGCATTTGCTTGCACCTTGTCGCTCTGTGCTGTCCCCTGAAGCGGTGCTGAGACAGCATTTCCTCCCACAGGCGTCATTGGGAAGGAAGGCCGCCAGGCCGCGAGGAACAGTGACTACGCCGTCCCCAAGTTTAAGCACTTGAAGAAGATGCTCCTCGTTCATGGGCATTTTTATTACATCAGGATCTCTGAGCTAGTGCAGTACTTCTTCTACAAGGTAGGAAGGGCTCCCGTGCCGGGCCACACACGTGGGTCAGTGCGCGGCCGGCAGGTGCCACAGGGACTGCGGGGACAGTCAGACACAGAGGCGCTGACGCTGAGTCTGAGGGGGAAGCGGGCGCTGGACCGTGCGCACAGATCAAGTGTGGGACTGCGGGGATGGTCAGACATGGAGGCGCCGACCCTGAGTCTGAGGGGGAAGCGGGCGCTGGCCGGTGCGCACAGATTGAGCTGGGACCTCGGGGAAGACGTCCTTCCATGAGTCCTCCGTCTTGCACTTGGACTTGGCCCTGGTCCTCCTCACGTCCACGTTGCTTTCTCTTTCCTCTGCAACCAACTTCCCCTTGCGTTTCTTTCCCGGAATGACCAGAACGCGTGCTTTGTGCCGGGAAAGTGAGAGCAGGTTCAGGAGCTGTCACCCCTGCTGTGAGAGCACAGGGCGCTTTGGGTCACTGTCTGTGGGGCCGGCGCATTCCGTGGATGGCTTTGGGGGGGGGGCGGGGCTCTCGTGGCTGCCGCTGCACTAACCACGTGGCTTCTCTTTCAGAACGTCTGCTTCATTTTCCCTCAGTTTTTATACCAGTTCTTCTGTGGGTTTTCACAACAGGTGAGTCCTCCTGTCTGAGGACAGGCCTTACCTCCCTTCCCATGCGGGTGGCTGCAGGGGTGAGCAGACTGAGGGGGGAGCAGGCCGCAGGGAGAGCAGGCCGCAGACGGGAGCAGGCTGCAGAGGGGGAGCAGGCCGCAGGGAGAGCAGGCCGCAGACGGGAGCAGGCCGCGGGGGGGGGGGAGCAGGCCACAGCGGGGGGGAGCAGGCCGCAGGGAGGGAGCAGGCCACAGAGGGGAGCAGGCTGCAGGGAGGGAGCAGGCCGCAGGGGGGAGCAGGCTGCAGGGAGGGAGCAGGCCGCAGGGGAGCAGGTCAGCATGCGGCGCCCCGTGGCGGGTCAGGACCACGTGGCCCAGTGCTGCTGCAGGCCTGGCCGCGATGGCCCCGCCCGTGCCCCACAAGAGCCGTGGCGGACTTTCTGCCCTGACTGAGGATGGAGTCGGCATCTGAGACCCTGTCCCGCTGCCCCACCAGCGGCATCCGCGCCCTCAGGTGTGCTGGCCGGAGGCCGTCCTGACCCCTTTCCGTCGCTTCCCGTGTCCACCAGAGGGGCCAGGACGGGGAAGCTGGAAGCCTGAAGACGGCCGTCAACACTGCCAACTGTTACGCAACATCTTCTTGTCGCAGGCTCGCCGTGGCCGTGTGGGGCGGGTCACAGTCGGGCCTGGGTCGGCCGTGGTTTTCACAGGCAGTTGTCATCAGGAGGGACTGGAAAGTGTCCTGCTGTCTGTAGCTGCGAGAGCGTGGCTCTGTGTGCATTCTAGAACGCTCGAGCCTCTGGGTGTCCGCAAACTGAGAAAACAGGAGAAAAGTTTGTCGAGACGCCCAGGCCGCTGTTTTCAGTGTGACCTTGTCCTTCCGCAGACTTTGTACGACACTGCCTACCTGACCCTGTACAACATCAGCTTCACGTCCCTGCCGATCCTGCTGTACAGCCTCATGGAGCAGCACGTCAGCGTGGACACGCTCCGCAGAGAGCCTTCCCTGTACAGGTACGAGCACCGCGCTTCCGGCCCACGGGATCGCTGCCCCCCAGGAGGATTTGACCACTGGTGCCCTTGCTGCACCAGAGATCCTGCCTGGAGGAAGCATCCTCACTGACGTGAATATGCTTCAGGTTTAGGTAGAGGGTTCATGTTGCGTTTGAAATGTGTGTACTGAGTCCGTTTGTATCTCACCTGCTTCTCGGCAGTTCCAGAAGGAGCCAGGGTAAGACTTTCTTTGCCCTTGTGACTCCAGTGCACGTATAGCCTAAATTATCCTTTAAAGACCAAATACACCCTGGGGCCCGGGAGGCTCAGTCAGTTGAGCGTCCGACTTCGGCTCAGGTCATGATCTCGAGGTTCCGCGTCGGGCTCTGTGCTGACAGCGGAGCCTGGATTCTGCTTCGGAGTCTGTGTCTCCCTCTTTCTCTGTCCCTCCCCTGCTTGTACTCTGTGTCTCAAAAATAAACAAACATTAAAAAAATTTTTTTTAAACCCAAATATGTTCTGTTCAGTGAGATAAAAAGAAAAGTTAACAGATCTGATCTCAGAGCACTCTTTTTTGCTCAAACTATTTTTTAGCAATAAGGAAAAGATGTTTTTCTTCTTCTCTGGAGCCGTACTCCAAGGTTGCTGGCAGAGTCAGTGATCGTGTTCTTTGTGGCTTTTTACATGAAACTTCATCTATGAGATCATTTTAGCTCCACGTGTAGTTTTAAGAACTCCGAGTCTGTGAGCCTGTGTCCGCGGTCCCCGGCGGTGGGAGTCTGGCGGCCAGTCACAGAGGGCAGAAGCCCGGGCGCCGGCACCACCCAGCAGCGTTCCTGTGTGCTCTCGTGTGTGTGAGCACGTGCGTGAGCCCGCACAGTCAGGACTGCCCGCCAGCCTCTCAGCCTTCGTCACGGTGTCGGCCGCAGTGCACGATCTTGAAGCCTCAGAGCCCCAGGTCGCGGCTGTGGCCAAAAGCAAGCGTGGAGCTCACGTACCTGGGTCGCAGTGGAGGAGGGCGTTGGAGGGAACAGACGACGCGGAGTTCGTGTCCGGAGGGGCCTGCAGCCGGTCCCGCAGGACCGAACGGTGCAGGCGTCACGGCAGGGACGATGCCACAGACTCGAGGCCCACAGCCCGTGAGCGGGGACGCGTGGCCTTGTGTCCTGGGTGCCTCCCTTTCACGAGCAGAGCGTGGGCAGCTCTGCTCTCACACACATCAGCATCCAGCAGCAGAGGGGAAAGCGAACGTCACTCGCGTTGGGTCCCACGGGGACACTGTCTGGGCGGTCCCACCCCACCTGTGTGTCTGCTCCATTCACTGGGCCTTGATGCTGATTCCGGTACAGTCCGTAGTGGCCCCCAGCCCTCTCGGAACCAGGCGTGGCCTCGGGCGAGGGGACAAAGGACGTGCCGCAGGTGGCCGGTGGGCGTGAAGCATGTGACTCGGGACACACGCGGTGGTAGCAGCCGTGAGAGGCCCCTGGCCCCACCCAGAAGGCTGTGGGAGATCAGAGCGTGTGCCCAGCCCCCGTGCAGGCACAGAGGACGTCGGGCAGCGACAGGGAAAGACCCGCACGGGCAGGGCGGCCACAGCCGGACCCGATCCTGGGCACTGGGCCCGCGTCTCCATGACCCAGTTTCATAGCTTGGCTGAGCCAGCCGGCTGTGCAGCCTGGGCCTGTCCGGTGACATAGGGGGGCTTCCTGGACAGATGGTCACCACAGAGCCTGGGGCGGCCCGGCCGCTGTGAGTCTGGTTCTCAGGGAACGCGCTCTCCTGTTTTCTCACGCAGAGATATCGCCAAGAACGCCCTCCTCCGCTGGCGTGCGTTCATTTACTGGACCTTCCTGGGAGTGTTCGACGCTCTGGTATTTTTCTTTGGTGCTTACTTCATGTTTGAAAACACGACGGTGACCAGCAATGGGCAGGTGAGCACGGAGCCGCCTTGCTAGCCGCAGGGGACTGGCACACGGGCGCGGGTCAGTGTAGCTGGCGGGGCTCCCGGTGTCTGGGCTCTCAGCCACCAAATCCTCCGGGGCTCGCGGCGTGTTGGGCGGCGCTGAGCTCTGCGTAGCTCTGCCCTGTAGCGCCCCCCCCCCCCCGAGACTTAGACTGGGTGTAACCTGCACGCCCCGCTAGCTGTGGATCAGTCCCTAACTCGGTCATTCGGGCACCGCTGACTTCCTGCGGGGATTCATTCCGTATTTGAAAGCGTAGCGTGTTTTCCCACATGCGCACCGCAAGGACCCGACCCCTGGCGGTGAGGCGCTAGCCTTCTCTGTTGGCGCTCGGCTCAGGGTGTTCGCGTCATCTCTAGGGGTTGTTTTATTGGTGTCTCTGCTTTTTTTCTCTCTGCCACTCGCTCCCTCCCCACTCTCAGATAATGACCACCAGCACACACATGGTAAGAATCTGCGGGTTTGTCTGTCTGTTTTGGAGTGCACTAAAAATAAAATATTTCTCGAAATATTTTCAAACGTGACTTCCTCCTCTGTGTGCTGTGTTGGTAGAACGTGTCCGCTGCTGCTGGCCCCTGTCGGGCCAAAGCCGCATCAGGCCCGTGTGTCTGCATTTGGTCCTTTGTACGTGGTGTTTCTTCTGGGGTCCTGTGTCCCGGCTGCCGGCGGACTCGGTGACGCTCTTTAAGCGGGTTTCGTGCGTCAGAACCTCCCATGAGTGTGAGGTGCCATCCCAGGCCCGGGAAGCCCGGTGGGGATGCTGCTGTGAGTGCAGCAGACCCGGGCCCCGGGGACGCACGGGGGACACACCTCAGGGCCATCCCCTCCATAGCGCCTCCCAGGCCTGGCGGCCACACTGACCCCAGCACTGGTGTCCGGGGCAGACGCCCCTCAGCTGAGTACCCGCCTCTTCCCCGCCTTGTCTTCGGCTCGTTCTTTCAAGAGTGTACCCTCCCCCCACCCCCACACTGTGCCCACTGTCCGCTGGTGACTGATCTGTTCCTTTCTTTTCGTTATCTCTCGTCGTAACTCAGATCAACTTTTACTAAATCGATCTTGAAAAATTTTTAAATGTCTTATTTCGCTTTTCTGGAACTTCATGCTTTTCTAGAACTTGTTCTCTGTGTCAGTTGACTTGAATGACTCCTGGGCGTCACGGGGCCATAGCGTAGTTACGGAGCCGTGTTCCCTCCCTGGCGTCTCTGCAAGGCCTCCTCACGGGCTGGGCCCTAAGGAAGCGTCGTGCGCAGATCTTAGGAAGAGCTCAGAGATGCCAGGACCGAAGTGGCCTGTCGGTCCCGCGACCGGGCCCTCACCCAGTGCCGCTTGCGTTTGCTTGGCGTTAACAGGGAGGGAGCTGGAGAGCAGACAGACCAAGTCACACCGACGGGCACCCAGGGCGTTTGTGCAAGACGTGGGCGTTGTTTTGTTCCTGCTGCCCCCGAGCTGCCTTTGTCTCCGTGGGACTTAGAGTAACAGGGCCCTGCGGGCGGAGCAGTTTCAGGGAGCGGACACCCGCGAAAAGATATGTGCGGCCCGGGTGCCCCGGGGGTGTCGTGCCGGCTGACGGGCCTGGCCTGGAGCTGCAGGGTCCCTGGGCACTGTCTGCTCCTCACACTCAAATCCCTGAGCCTCGACGCTTCAAACCACACCTCCCTCCGCGGTGGCGTGTGCCGCCGTGGGTCAGTCCCGTGGTGCCTGTCTCCTCGGGGGCCTCGACCCTCCGCAGAGCCTGGAAGCTGACCTCCAGGCCAGTGCTTTCCTGCAACACCCCTGTGCCCCCACCCCCCCACCACCTGCACGCCTTCACTCAGCCGTTAGCCCCCAATCCTGCTCATCAGACTTGAAACAAGGACAGAAAGCACCGGGGCCCCCCCACTCCAGCCCAGCCCACGCCTTGCCCCTCGCTGGCTATGAGCTTCCGGGCCCACCCGCGGTGCCCTGGCTGGCCTGTCAAGACTGAGGCTCAACTACACGATGTACAAAAAGCTGCTCCGAAGTCTGGTGACAATGGGAACCGGCGCGCAGAGAGGGTGGTACCGGATGAGGTCTGTGACCTGAGCTGTGTGTTTGGTTTCTCGCCTGCGAGGTGAACTTGTGCAGTTCGGGAGCTCTGTGTAGACAGTGGGAGTGTAGACGGTGGGAGCCAAGACCAGAGCTGTGAGTGCTCCATGGGACAGTAGCCGCATCCTCGGTCTTGGGTGGGGACTCTGTGTGGGGCCCAGGGCGCACATCTGCATCCCGCATCGCGAGGAGGCCAGGGCCCCCGGGAGGCTGGGATGGCACCCGGCCACTGCACACAAGCGCAAGGCCAAGGCTAAACGCCTGGTGCTCCGTTCTGGACCCCCTCTGCCTCTGTGTCTCCAGATGAAGCCTTTCTCATTTGAGGTGGTTTTCTTAAATTCTGGTTTGCGTTGGCAGTGAGAGGGTTGGATCGCCCATAAAACTGAAGACGCCTCCACGGATAGCCTGGTTCTGAAGGGATTCAGATAAGCCTGCACAACCCTCGTGCAGCGAGGGCCGTGTCTGGTGACCATCGACACCCTTGACTCTTGGCGGCAGAGGCCTGGCGATGGTAACTCGCATCTCTGGCCACACGCCCTCCGTGGTCGGCAGCCCCGTCCACCGGCTGTCGGTAGGCGAGGGCCCCGCTTTACCGTCAGCATCACTCTGTGGGACGTTTGTAGGAGCATTTATGGAACGTTCTGAAGGATCACGTGTAGTACGGAGGGAACAATCATCAAAACTTTTTTTTAAGAAAGTTGATTCATGGAGCATTTTCTACACTGATCTGTGAGCCGGAATCATTTCCCCTTCTGGTCCCGCAAGCGAGAACACTGACTGGCAATTAACGCCTTCTTGTTGAGCCCTAGGCTGTTAACTCAGCGAGCATCGCACACGGGCCAGGAGCAGGGAGTCCGCGCGCAAAGGTCACGTGGACGGTGGTTTTATGACCGTGATCTTGAGAAAACAGTTCTGTTTGTTGTGGATATTTTTATGCGTTAAGAATTAAGTCGGTCCTGGTTGAAGGGCTTTTCTGAGCAGAACGTGGTCCGAGATGCTCCTCAGAGGCCAGCGGGCGCACGTGGGCCTGGGGGAGGCTCGGAGGCGCCCCCTGGAGATTCAGTGTCCTCCCAGTGGGGCTGGGGGGAGGGAGAGCGCTGTCAGGAAGTGAGGCCCAGGCTCCCTGCGGGGTGGGGGGCCGGCCGGGCACTGGGGAGACAAACCCCTGGACAGCATTTCATGGCGGGGGGGGGGAATCTTGTCCTTCCGCCTTTCCAGCCCCCCCCCCCCCGTCCATAGAAATGAGGCCAGAAGACTTCAGTAGTAGATGCTCTGTTAGCTGCTTGCCGGGGGCCCCCACCTGCACTGGGGAGGGACATTGGGACGGTGTCTACCTGTGAGGCCCAGGCCGCCTGCTGGGGGCACAGGGCCGGGGGGGCAGGCTGCCTGCTGGGGGCACAGGGCGGGGGGCAGGCCGTCTTCGTTGCCGGGGCTCTCAGCCAAAACTCCCTGTTCTGGAGTCAGATGTTGCGTGTTGCTGCTCTATGCCTGTAAAACTACAGCTGAGGCCCACGCGTTGTGCACGAGGGATCGGGAGCCCCGACGCGTCACCTGGTCTGCCGTGGCCATCGACGAGACCCCGTCCCTCCGCGGGGCAGGCTCACACTCGCGCAGCTGGCTGTTTGCTGACGCTTCTCAGAGAGCTGTCTGTGCTTCCTGCTGAGCGGGTCCCACCCGGGGTGGGGGGGGGCATGCATGGTTCCAGGCCACGGCCACCCTGCCACAGGCCACCCTCCCGTTCATCTGCAAATGTTGGCTTCCAGTAGAAAGCAGGCATGGAGGCGGCTGCCAAGCTGTGGCCCATCTCAGAGTTTAAAGTGTTGGCCTCCCCGGAAGCTAAGCGTGGACGAGGCCGCTCTCTCTGGTCAGAGTCTGGGCGCTATTGCCCTTGGGGCCGGGGGGTTCCTGGCCGTGGGGCCGCCCTGTGCAGTTAGTGCGCTGCCCCCACCCGGACGCTGGAGGCTCTGCAGCCCCCCCACCCCAGGTGGCAGTCAGCACCTCCAGGCAGGATCCCCGCCGAATCCTGCTCCCGCCACAGCGAGGGCCTGGAGCATGGGCGACGTGTTGGAGGCCCGTGGGAGGCCTGTGTCCCGCACAGAGTCCTGACGCGCCCACCCCACTGAACGTGGCGCAGGTGTAGCCTGCGTGTCCGGCCGCACCGTCGTGTGGGGGCCGTCTCTTAGATTGGAGAACAGAAAGCTCTTTGTACCCCAGCTTTTTAGTTCTTTGTGAAATAAAGCTGTTTCCTCTTAAAGGCGGGCTAGGGATGTTCTCTGAGCCGCGCAGCGCACAGGGTCCAGGAGGGGCAGTTCTCAGGCGCTGAGACACTCACTCCTGCACCAGAAAACCTCCACCGGGCTGATCTTTGTCTAAGAGGAGGCTCGGGCGGTCGGTAGTTCGTTTTCTGTGTCTGTGTCTGTGGCTGAGAAATGTGTCGTTTCCGTGATCTGACCCTGTGCTTCCCCACAGGCGGCTCGGCTGCGTGTCGCGGGGTCTCGGGGGGCGGGAAGCCGGGCCGGCGCTGCTCCCCAGGGCTGTGGGTGCGTCTCTGCCTCTTTGCCACACCGGCCGCCAGGGGCCTCTGTGCAGCCCTGTCTGTCTGTCTGCACTTGTCCCTCCCCTGCGACCTCCCCCCCGGGGAAACCCAGCCCCTGTGTATGACGTGGTTATCTCCCCAGCAAGCTGTTCTGCAGGTGTTTGAGTCGAGTGCGGGGAAGAACAGGCAGGTCTCCTGGGCTCCCCCTTGAGCGTGCAGAGGCCAGGGCTGGGTGGCCAGGGGGTGTCTTCCACGTGACAGACGGGAGACATGGCGCTGCGCACACTCGCCTCCCAGCTCCGGTGTTTCCTCGCCCTTAGTTTGCCACGCCGGGTCCCGTGTTTGTGGAGCACAGAGGGGGCCGTGCAGGAAGGGCTGTGAACCCCAAAGCGGCCGCCTAGCCCCGGGGTCCGGGTGAGCTGGGTGCCGTGTACTCCCCCTTCCTTGCCCAGAGTAACAAAGTCCCTGTGGCTTTGGGGTCCGGGTGTTGGCACGCAAGAGCAGCGAGATGTGTTGTCTCACACTCTTGAGTGTGCAAGGGGGCTGTGTGTGCTGACTAGACACTGTTTGGACTGTTGTCCCCACAGATATTTGGAAACTGGACCTTTGGGACGCTGGTGTTCACGGTGATGGTGTTTACGGTCACACTCAAGGTGAGCTCTCGCCCGTGACATGCCTTCTTCAGCCACAGCCACCCTGCTAGAACACGCCCCCCCCCCCCCCCCCCCCCCCGCCACCGCCTGTGGTGACCCGCACCCAGGCCGGGGGCACCCGTGCACACAGCTCAGGCCAGGGTAAGGCGAGGCATGCACACAGCCCAGGCCAGGGCAGGGGGCAGGGTGCACACAGCCCAGGCGAGCTCTTGGGCTGCCCAGGGCTTATTGTCCGTCATTTAAATAAGTCAGTGCACAACAGCACACAGGCCCCCCAGCATGCAAGCTTCCAGAATTCCACAGGAGGTAAATGAGGGAATGAGCCTTTTTTTAATAAAAGGAGTCAGATTAGAATTCTTTTCAGTGACAAGCAGCGCCACCCCTGCTATAATTATAATGTATTTTAAAACAAATTAATGTGTTGTAGGGGCGCTTGGGGGGCTCAGTCGGTTAAGCCTCCAGATTCGGCTCGGGTCATAATCTCACAGTTCATGGGATCGAGCCCCATGTCAGGCTCTGCGCTGATGGTGTGGAGCATGCTTGGCATTCTCTTTCTCTGTCTCTCTGCTCCTTCCTGGCTTGTGCTCTATTTCAAAGATAAATGCTTAAAAAAAAGATGATAAAACAAATTGTGTTGTAGAAAACTCAGCTCTTTTTAAAGTCAAGCCATATTCTTTTTTCAAGCTTATTTATTTTGAGAGAGCGAGCAAGCAAATGTGTGTGTGTGCGCGCGCACGCGCGCTCGTGAGCAGGAGTGGGGCAGAGAGAGGGAGAGAGCGAATCCCACGCAGACTCCAGGCTGTCAGCACAGAGCCCGTCGTGGGGCTCGATCCCACAAACCGTGAGATCATGGCCTGAGCCGAAATCAAGAGTCGGACACCTGACGGGCAGAGCCACCAGGTGCCAGATTCAGTACACGGTACCGTTCTGAACGACCTCTCGCCATCTGCCCGAGTCTTGGGGTGGCACTCAGCCCACCGGTGGGCCCCTTCGTAGGGACGACACCACGGTGATTGCAGCCGGGGCCTCCCCGTTTGAGAGACACTCGGGCAGGGGCCACGGGATGTGGACGGCAGTCACCTTCTTCCTCGAAGCCCAAGGTTCTGTTTTCTTCATGCAGTTTTATATGGGCATTTTGGCTAAAATGAAGTTGGTGGCATTTTCTGTGTCTTCCTCATTATTTTCCGGCCCGCGGTCCCAGCCGCCCGGCCCCCTCCAGCGTGGCCAGGCCTGACTGACGGCTGCTCTCTCTCCTCCAGCTGGCACTGGACACGCACTACTGGACTTGGATAAACCACTTTGTCCTCTGGGGCTCGCTGCTGTTCTACGTCGTCTTCTCCCTCCTCTGGGGAGGGATTATCTGGTACGAGCTGGGCGAACGGTCCGCATCCTGCACCCACTCCCTTCTAGGGCTCGGATGTGTTTTCTCCACACCGTTCCTGGGGCGAGGCATGGTGCGGGGGCCGCAGGGGGAGCGAGGCCGAGTGCCCCCCCCGTCTCTGGTCCATGTTCTCTGTGGGGAGATGCGAGGAGTCTTCCTGATCAGGCCAGGACGAGCAAGATCGGGTGCTGGGCAGGGGACCTGGTCCAGGCTTCAGGTCAGGCCAGTGTTCTCAGAAGCCCCTGCTGGAATGGGAGCCAGGGAGGAGGCCACCCTCCTCGCCATGGTCACGCATACTCAGGGCTTCCTGGAATGGGGCGCAGGGTGCGCGTCGACTGGCCTGGCTCGTTCAGCCTCCCCTGAGCCAGCAGCGACAGCCAGCGGGGCTGCCCGGGGTCCACGCCCAGCACGGGAGCACAGAGAGCCCCACTCTCACAGAAAGGTCGCCGTGGCTGCCGTGCTGGAAACGGGCCTGTGAGCCGAACGTGAGCAGGGCCGGGAGTCCGCAGGGAGGCCGGCAGCTGTGACGCTGGAACCAGCGCACAGGCGGGGCAGTCCCACCTGCTCACCTGTGCCGCGGTCCCTGCTCCCATCACAGCACATACCTGAGTGCCCCCACCTCCTGTGAGCCAGAGCATTTCCTGAGCGCGGGTGGGACAAGGGAGGTGCAGGGGGCCGTTACCCGGGGATGCCTTCCATCCCCTCCTCTCCGCAGTTGGTTCTGAGCACAGCTCTGGGTGATGCAGGTGGCCCCCAGGGGCGATGCCCCCCACCTCCCCTGCTCCTGCTTCTCTGCACATTGCTGGCCTCTAGTGGCCAGAGCTGTGCACTGCATGTTCTTGGGGACCCGCAAGGGCTTCTGGTGGTTTCCAGCCCGCCTGCCCCTGTCTCACATCCGCGCTGGTCCACGTTGGATCCTGAGAGCCGGTCTGCCTGGCCCGAGGGCCTTGGGCATAAGAACGGTGGAACCCAGTGAGGGTCACAGCCGCGTTCTTTCTTCCAGCGGGCACTAGGTACACACTGCTGGACTCGGACAAACCACTTTGTCATCTGGGCTCACTGCTCTTCTGCATCGTCTTCTCCCTCCTCTGGGACGACTGCACTGTTGGTTTTTTCCAGGTTCTCTCGTGGAGCCCAATGCAGATGTTTTCTCTAGAGTTGCCTGGGAAGGAGACCATTTCCTGCTATTTTCATAGACAAAATGCCAGTTTTTTTCACAGTGTAAGCCTTGGGTAGCTAACTGGCCCTGCTGACCAGACCCATGCTTGCCTTCTGCCTGTTCAAAGATTTTTTTTAATGTTTTATTTTTGAGAGAGAGTGTGAGTGGTGGAGGGTCAGAGAGAAAGGGAGACACAGAATCCGAAGCAGCTCCAAGCTCCAAGATGTCAGCACAGAGCCCCATGCGGGGCTCAAACTCACAAACCATGAGATCGTAACCTGAGCTGAAGTCTGATGCCCAACCAGGGGCCCCACCTTCTGCGTGTTAATAGCCATTGCTCAGGTTAGGATTGGAAGATACAAAAACAAAAAGCAGAACAGAAAAACCACCTATTTTGATTTTTAAAAAATTTTTTAAATGTTTTATTTATTTCTGAGAGAGAGAAAGAGAGACGGCGTCAGCAGGGGAGGGGCAGAGAGAGAGGGAGACACAGAATCCGAAGCAGCTCCAGGCTCCACGCTGTCAGCACAGAGCCCGACGCGGGGCTCGAACCCACGAACCGTGAGATCATGACCTGAGCCGAGGTCGGACGCTTAACCGACTGAGCTGCCCAGGCGCCCCTGTTTTGATTTTTTTAATATTGTTTTTCTGTCCTGACCCAGCTGCAGGTCCCCCTCCCCTGTGGGAGGACCCCTGACTCCCCAGAGCCCTGCCGCCTCCCCATTCCTTACAGCCGGCCGCTAGTGAGCAGTCAGCGGCACACAGGCGGGGTCTTGCCGGGAGTGTGCGGCGGCAGCGCGAGCTCCGGGAACAAGCGGGCCGCTCCTGCGGGCAGAGCAGACAGGCGGGGTGCCCGGGCCCCCCGCGCCGGCGCTCTGACCCGCCCGTCCACGGTCTCCTTCCGTCTGGCTCTGCAGGCCGTTCCTCAGTTACCAGAGGATGTACTTCGTGTTCATCCAGATGTTGTCCAGCGGCCCTGCCTGGCTGGTCATCATCCTGCTCATCACCGTCAGCCTCCTGCCCGACGTTCTCAAGAAGGTGCTGTGCAGGCAGCTGTGGCCCAGCGCCACCGAGAGAGCCCAGGTAGCGCTGGGGCGGCGGGGCGGCGGGGCGGGGCGGGGCTCCGCGGGGCGGGGCGGGGCTCAGCAGGGCTCCGCTGAGTGGGGCGGGGCTCGGGGGCGGGGCGGGGCTCCGCTGGGTGGGGCGGGGCTCCGGGGGCGGGGCGGGGCTCAGCAGGGCTCCGCTGAGTGGGGCGGGGCTCCGGGGGCGGGGCTCCGGGGGCGGGGCGGGGCGCCTCAGGGCTCCCCTGGGTGCGACAGGGCACGGCTGGGTGCTGTGCAGCGTGGCGGCCGGCCCGCAGGTGTCCAGCCTGAAGCGGGCCCCGTGATCACTGTAAGGAGAGCGGGAAAGGTTTGTGTTTGGAAATGGGATCGGTCCAAGTGTTCCTGATGAATTTCATGACGCCATATAGGACTTTAACACATCGAGGCTGATGAGATTCAAGAGGACCCATGTTTAGACCTAAACAGCTGCTCAGCTGAAATAGAAAATGAGAGAGAAGGATTAAGCCAACTCAAATGACAAATTCTTTGGAAATCCAAAAAAGTATTTTTTAATTATTACTTGGGAGATAAAACTGCGTTAGAGATAGTGAATGTGGCCCAAAACGTTAGCATTTATACTGGGAAGTTCTGATGATTTCTAGGATCACTTAGTTTCCTCAATTTCAAATTGAGGCCAGGCTGAAATGTGGGTTCAGGAAAGTGCGGTGTGCAGAATGCCCAGACTGGGGGAGCACGCCAGCAGGTGTCGCTGCGAGCTTCCCCAACCACTCTGGTCTGCTCAGAGTTCTCAGGGAGGGCACGCCCCCGCCCCCCATCCCTGCAGCCCGGGGGGGGGGGGGCCACGCCCCCGTCCCCCCACACTTGCAGCCCCGGGGGGCCACGCCCCCGTCCCCCCACCCCTGCAGCCTCGAGCAGGGCACGCCCCCGTCCCCCCACCCTGTCATCCGCCCACGGGGGTGCAGAGCCCCCGTAAGGAGCAGAGAGGGGCCTGCTGGTTGCGCAGAAGCCACAGCAGGCTGTCCCTGCAGGGTTCCCGTCTTGCCTGCGAGCACAAGTGGTTGTGCAGGGGCGGGGGACGGGCAGTTAGGGCGATTCGCACACTGGAGGACCCGAAGGAAGGCATCTGAAAGTCAGCCTCCAGGTGCCGCTGGCCGCCTCCGGGGTGGGAGCCTCCCCGGACCAGCAGTTGGGCAGACCTGTCGCTCGGGGAGCTTTCTTGGGAAGAAGCCTTGTGCCGATTTAAGGTGTTGAGCCCAGGCCCCCCATTCCTAGTGGCTCCCTCCTTTCTGGGTGTTTGTAAAGTGGGCGCTGGCGGCACTCGGGAGGAGGGAGTGACCGTGAAGGACTTCACCCTGAGCTCTGTGGCCAGGCCGCCCTTAACCGCGAGAGGATGGCGGGGGGGAGGGAGGTTTCTGCTGCTGGCTCTGTTCCCAGCGGGGACGCGTTTGCTGTTTGCTTAACGCAGGGGGTGCAGGCGGGAGGTGGCTGATTAACCGGGCTCAACCGCCTTAACTTGTTTCTCTTTTCCCTTCCTCCTTCCGTGCCTCCAACCTCTCTGCCTCAATAACGCTCCCACCCTGTCTCGCGATGCGCATGGCCCCTCGGCCCCTGTGGGACTGCAGACTAAGAACCAGTGCCTTTCTGTCGAGCAGTCCACCATCTTTATGCTCTCTCAGACCTCCAGCAGTCTGAGTTTCTAACGGAACAAGGTGATGCTTTTCTGTCGTTCGGCATGGTGGGGTTGCAGTCGTCCTGAGAGCCACACACGCCCCCTCCGGGAGTGTCTGCTCCCCTGTCGCGAGGCCCTGGGGTGACCTGTGTCTTGAGGTGCAGAGCGGGCCATGTTCTCTCCATGCCAGGAACTTACCCATGTGTCTCTCTGGGTGTCCATTCGAAGTACCAGGTCCCCCGCCAGGGTGAGGCCGCGTCCTCACCACGGGCGTCAGGCAGGACTGGCTCCCAAGCCCCAGGAGCCCGGGAGGGCACAGTCCCCTGAGCGCCACCCTGCTCTCCACAGCCCATGGCGGATGGAGGGCCAGGCCTTCTCACTCACACACACTCCCCTGTGTGGACCCGTTCTGCAGACAGAAAAACTGAGGCCACCATGTTAGAGTGTACTCAAGACCCACAGAGTGTTGTGGAAAAGGCCAGACTCGGGCTGAGCCACTCAGACTGTGGACAAAGCCAGGAGGTGTGTTTGGGTCAAGTGTTTTTCCAAATTGCCATTTAGCTTAGTTTATTTTTTTTTTTTAAACTTATTTTTAAAAGCTTGATTATTCTTAGACAAAGCCTTCTACCAACCTGTCAACGGCGGTAGGCTGCTTAGGCGGGAGTTCTCTGTGGCCGACCTCCAGGGCCACAGCCTGTCCGCAAGGGGCCACGGTTTCAGGGCCGAAGCGTTGTCCAGAGACGGCTTTCGGTCTGGTTTTCAGCCGTTTATTTGTGTGGCTGAAAACCGCATTGACTGTGCCTCAATCCGTGATGCTATGTCTCCATTTCCGCAGGCAGTGTATTTCATAGGAAAACACCTTTTAATGATGTCCAATTCTATACAATTTAAACACTTTTTAAACTCACAGCATGGCACATTTTTAAAATTTTAGTAATTATCAACAATCCAAATTTTTCTTCTCTAGTGCCATCAGAATTCGCTAGAACAAATTATGTAATTTCATCTCACTGTTGACGTACTTGAAAACGTTTAGAATGCAGTTATTAGGAACATTGCAAGTCACAGGATGTGCTTACAAAATTGACTAAATCCTGCCAAGTCTGGGCTAAAAATCTGTACTTTGACCATTGATGTGGTTTGTCAAGCGGGCCTCGAGCCACCCGGGCAGTGTCTTCGGCCACACAGGGTGGCCCGCGGGTGCAGCCACACCTGCACGGGGCGCCTGGCTGGCACACAGGTGCCCGTGCCTGTGCTTCTGGGAGGCCACCTGACGCCTGCAAAACTTTGGAGGAAGAGGCCCTGGACCCCCTCGTTCCAGATGGACACTGTTCCTTCCATCTATTCTGATACACAGAGAAACACCATAGGGGCCGGGTCTGCAGTGTAGACGGACGTACCCCGCATATACATTTCTCTCCATATTCGGCTTATTCTCTGTACGATTCCACCCATGCAAAGGGCAACCACCCCACCCTTCCTCCCCAGAAGACCTTGTACTTCCTGTCCTCACGTCTCAGACCTGTACCTGTCCACCTCTTATGGTTCTCTTCTCCTGGCCACTGAGAGACTAACGCGGTTTGACTAGAAAGCCGGCGTCGGGAGGCCTGGCCGTGACGACCTGCGGTGCCGCCACACCGGGACCCTTCAGGGGTCCAGCCTCAGCCCGGGACTCTTCTGTGTGCCCGGAGCTGGGGCCGAGGGGCAGGGGATGGGGGGCTCAGTGCCTCCCCTTCGGAGCGAGAGTGGCCAGTCTGGCCCTTCCGGCTGGGGCTCCCCCACGGGGCCTCGCCGCCCCGGCCCGCGGGCTCTGTCTCGTGAAGGGCATCATTAGGAAGACGCGCTCCTTCCCCGACGGCACTCACGTCGAGAGCACATGCCCCCCCCCCCGCGGCCCCCACCCGCACAGACTCTCGCAGCCAACGACTCGCCCTTTGTGCACAGAGGGGCCGGTGCCAGCACGGTGTCCGCCGGCAGAACAGACCCCACGTGGGCCACCAGGCCGGACTGTGCTCAAAGGCGGGAGGCGCTTTGGGGCGGGTGCAGCCCCTCAGTGTGTCTCCTCGCCTTGCAGCAGAGCATGAAACGCAAAGCACCGGTCACTGCCGCGCCCAGCATGGACCGGCCACTCCTGAAGGACCTCTTACCGCGGCCGAGGCGCCACTAACCAAGGATAGGTAACAGCGTCCGCCATGCCGCCCGGCGCCTCCCGGGCGTGCCGTGGGCCTTCCAGACTGGGTTTCCTCCAAAGTTTTGCTGTGCTGTGCCATTTTTTATAACAAAGATTCATGATGAAAAAAAAAAACCCGCTTTTTATGCACACGTGTGTGTTTCTGTCCCAGGTAAGTGACCTGCCTGAGAGTGGCTGGGCTGCACATGGCCGTGCACTGTGCCCACACACATGTGCACGTGGCCCACGTTGCTCCTCGTGCATTTATGAGCTGCCACCTCCCACCCCCACCCCCCGTGTGCTCAGAGCTCATTTTGCCAGAACAAAGCTCATTCCACGGCCTTGGTTGTGGAAACAGCTTCACCTGAAAGGTCTGTCAGGAGAGACCGTGATTGACAACAAAGGGGAATGTTCCATGATTTGCACTGAAAGCCGGCCCAGACAGGTGTCAGGCAGGCCTTCTGCTGTCCGTGAGCTGCCACGCGGAGCCGCGTCTGCCCCCTAAAAGGCATAGCCACGCAGCCGCGTGCACAGAGCACTCCGAGTTAGGTTTTTGAGGTGTGGCAGCCACATCTGCCTGGGGATGGTTTTCCTTTAAGACCGGTTTCTCCTGCACCACTTCCCCTCTGCCCACTGCCCAGTAAGCCTCAGGACGTCTAGGCCAGGTCGCAGACTCCTGTGGGCTGTCAGAATCTGCACAGACCGTGTTTGCGTGCTTGGAGGTGATCCTGGACCCCGATCTCAGTCCCCGGGGCCTCTGGAAGAGGCTTTGCACGTTGACGTACATCGTCTGTACCGGATGGTGGAGCCAAGCAGGGGAGCCGTTCGTAGCCAGAACACTGTCACCACGCTGGCTCAGTGCCCTAGTTCAGATGGGCCGCACACACCCACCCGTGTCTGGAGCGGGAGCCCCCACAGGCAGCATCAGCGCAGGCTGGGCGGGGTTCTCCTGGGGGGTCCTGGGGCTGACGCTGTCCGTTCTCTTCTCCTACAGAGCACACGCGTGCGCGGCCACCGCCGCCTCCTGGAACTCACCCTCCTGGCCCGTCCGCAGAGCCCCAGCCCCAGGGCCGCGCGGCTAGGCCCGCACGCAAAACAGGCGCTGCCGCCATAGCCTCCCCTCTCTGGTCTCCTGCACAGCCATCCTGGCCCTGCGCCCTGTGGGGGGACCACTGGCAGACAGGCCACCAGTCCAGACCTCTGAGAGCCACGTGTGTGAGCCTCTCCCCACCCCTAAAGGAGACGCCGGGGCAGCAGGACTCGCGTGGACGTGGCCAGCAGTCGTCACCTCTTGTGGCACTAGTGGCCTCACGCTGCCTCCGTAGGGCATTCAGTTGTGCTGCGAAGAAGGGCGCGCGGGGCCTGCCGTGTCCCCACCGCACGGGCCTCCAGCCTCAGGCACCCCCGGAGGAGGACGCCCTCGAGGAGACGCACCGCGGGGGTGGGGCGGGACAGCCCCGCCACCGCCGTGCTGAGCACAGGGGCCTGGCCTTGCCTCTGTGCCTCCTAGTCCAGAACACTCCGGTCCTCGCACTTCTGGAACCGCACCAGCCCCTCGAGCCACGTGCGCCCACAGCCTGTCAGCGTCGTGGGCTGTGCCCGGATTCTGTGCGAACCCACCCCACAGTGGGGCTGGCTTCCAGGCTCCTGTCTGGTTTGGAGTGCGTTTCCTGAGGGGCTGCTGGCGTCCCCGGTGTGTTCCAGGGTGCCCGAGTCCCTCCTCTCCCCTGGCTGCCCCTGCAGAAAGCCGAGTGTCGTGTGTGCAGGGTACCACGGAAGCCTTCCCAGTACAAGCTCTGAGACGTTTCTCCTCACGCCCCCGGGGACAGAGCGACCCGCGCTCTCTCGGGAGAGGCGACCCCACCTGTTCCAGGGACAGAGTGGTCAGCTGCCCAGGGCACACCCCAGGCTGTGACGGCCAGACCATTCCGTGTCCTCACTCACACACGCCCTCCAGGGGCCGCGTCCATCTTCCAAAACCCCTTTCTGGCCAACACCACAGGCCTGACACAGAGACGGCCTCTGAATCCAGAAAAGCAATATCGCCATCCCGGACGGCCGCCCGCGCCGGAGACCGCGACCGAGCGTCGTGATTTCTGTCAGACGCCCGCTTGGCCGGCGTCCCCGCTGCCCGGGCCGCAGTGGGGCGGGGGCCCTCAGAAGGCTGCTGCGCTGACGGCCCTGTCACTTCCCGGCACCGGTATCTGTTTCTAGAAATAACCTCTTCGACATAGCCTTAACGGTCCGCAAAGAAGACTGAGATTTCAGTCTGAGATTCACGTTGTTGAAATTGATGCCTCTTCGAAGAGCACCACCCAGAAGCTGAAGTACAAGCAGGCGCCTTGCCCATGGCGGTCCCCGTGCTGTGGGACCCGGGACGTGGCGCGTGAGCTCTGCGTCTCCTTCGGAAATGCCCGACGTCAGGTGTTTCTGGAAGTTGCGATTTCATAATTTGACCGTATAATGTTTCGCCTATAAAATATTCATTTGAACTAGGGGATTAATTCAGTGCGAACGCATGGTGGTTGGGACAAGTTCAGGTGACGGGGAAACACCATACCAAAGACGAGGAGAAAGGACAGAGAGCAAGAGAGGGTCCCCGCCCCCAGGTCCCCGCCCCGCCCTCCATTCAGGCCTCGCTCGCCTCTGGCTCGGTCACGCCCCCCCCCCCGCCACGCCTCCCGTGACGCCCTTCGCGCCCCGTCACGCCCTCCGCTCCCGCCGGCTCCCAGGTCAGCCCCCCCTCCGGTCACGCCCTCCAGCCCCTCCCCCGCCGGGCCCCACGCGCTGTGCGTGGTGGCGCCCGGCCGTCCGCTGCGCGCTGGGCCCTGCGAACGGTGGTGTGTGCGTTTTTACAGCCGTTTTTAAGAACCTACTACGGGTACCGGCGTGATGCCTGTAGGAGGACAGATTCTCTGTGTTCAGTTGACAGATTCTTTGTAATGTATTTTTTTAGAAATCTTAAAATTGCCTTTGCACTGAAGTATTTTCATAGCTGTTTATATCTCTTTTATTCATTTATTTGTTAACGTACCACACCTAATTCTTAAAGTATGTTTTTAAAGCTTTTATTTTTTAAGTTGGTGAACTTCTGGCCACTTTACGTTTAAATTCTGGCGAGAGCTTCGGCTGAATGTCTCAGTACCGTGAGCGTGAACTTTGAGGTTTGATTCTCCTCACGCCCGTCTGTTGTGGGCACTGCCGGCGGCGGGCGTAGTTGAAGGCGTGTTTAGAGCACAACGTTTTGCTTACTTCCTCTTCACAGTCGACTGTGATTATCGTCTGCTTCTTGTTTCGTGTTTGATTTCCATCCTTCGGCCTTAAAATAGAAGCTTCTCGATGGATGGTTCAGTGTCCTCTTTCCACCCTTACTGAGACGGTTACCGTTTGCCTCTGACGATGCAGGTCTCGTGAGGAAAGCCCCGAACCCCCACATGCTCCGAAATGTCTTCTCCAAAATTGTGAGGGAAATGCCAGGTGACTGTGCCTGATCATAGGAAACCGACGAGGGGCGGGAGTGGGGCCTCCGGAGGGAGGGAGGCCCCTGAAGTGAGGGGGGGGGGCGTGCGCTCTTTCACCAACAGTTAGTGTTTACTCGCCTTAAACCGACCTTAAAGCAAGACATGTCAACGTCTAGCGTTTTTCCTAGTTTTGAAGACCTTGCTCAGGACTGCACGTGCGAGGGAGTTACTAATTCAGAATTCCCCACGCTGGCCCCGACACCGGGTTCGGGACCGCACACCCTCCCGGGAGCCGGTCACCCCCGCTCCCCGGCGGTCCGCTCCGCGTCTCCTCAGGGCCGCGCGCCCCTGGGCCCTGCGCGTCCTGCCTCCCTCCCAAGGGGACCCGGCCCGAAGCTGCGGGGAGACCGGCGGCTTGGACCTGGGGCCCTGCGCCCTGGCTGGACGCCCAGTGCCTCCCTGACAAGCCCCTCCCGCTGACGGGGAGCCCCCCCCCCCCAGCTGCCGGCCTGTGGCTGCGCCCCCAGGACAGGGGCAGAGAGGCCCCTCTTCCCGGCCCGGGGGGGGGGGGGGGGGGGGGGGGG